>NC_135501.1:197703048-197913762 GCF_052857255.1 Amblyomma americanum | reverse complement strand
CCAATCATCAGCCCGGTGATAAGAGATCGAGGGCTGGTTATATAGCGTCCGTGCGTCGGTCCACCAGCCTGCGTGAGGTGTTCCCATATCTCTACGTCTTGCCTTAACCCCCCCCCCCCCCCCCCCCCCCCCCACTAGCTCCTCCCCGTACTGCGCGCAATTTCCTCTGAAATCCTGAGCCTCGCAAGCCTCATGCATTGCTGCGGGGTGACTTTTATATTTGTTTCTTTCTTCTTTGGAAGGGAGCACCGTTTTCCCCGTGATCGAGATCGAACCGTCGTCTCGTTTGCCTGCGATGTAAGCCGGGCAGGAACTGTCTGTGGCATTTATTAAACATTTCCTCCATCGACTTAGGGGGGGGGGGGGGGGGGGGGGGGGCTATAGAGTGTAGCCCATACAGGAAGCGTATTAAGCAGCGCCGAAATGGCTTTTTTCCCCCGGGCTATTAAAAACCCGCTAGCGCGATGAATAATGGAAAGTAGCGGTAGAAGGATGAGAGCAAGGAGGGGCGAGGGGCGTGGATACATGTGCCCACTGCGGCCACACCCACCAAATTGTATGTTGGCGGTTTTATTTCTCTTTTTTTTTGTACGTCGGTGCCACTTTGTGCGCCCAGTCGCTCCGCAGCGATGTCTTTTCTCCGTATGCCTGAAGTAGCGAAAGAAGCGGGACTCAAGTACATAATATACCAGTTCTATTCAATTTCGATTTTTTTCTTTTTTGTCAATCGTCCGTTTGGTTACCGGCAGAAGCACGCCCACGCCTCCGTAGTCTGTCGGATTGTCGGCGTCTCGGCGAGGATTGTAATATGAAAGATGTGGGATACATATAGGCTGACCGCAGCGGTCGTCTATAGTGGTTTGAGAATCCTCCTCGCAAGCGGGAGGTGCGGGGTTCGATCCCCACTGCCACCGGGTACCCATTGGTAATAGAACGGACACAAGCTTTATCTTTGCATGGTGCTTGGCTTCTGTGGGGTGAAGCGCTCGGAGAATGGGTCTTTGACTCCACCTTGTATTGCGGCATTGAAATCCATCATCATTAGAATATAAATAGGCACAGGGTAATAAATTTAGAAGCATATATCAGAGAATAGCGACTATCGGCGCTTAGCTTGATGTAATAGGGAGTTTTAGAGTATTGGGGCCCGATTGGTTTTGGATATAGGGAAATAACGAGGTATGCAGTGCGCATGCGCACAACAATAACGGCCCTCGGGTTATTGTTCTTCGGATGCTCGCTGGCGTCTCGCTATTACCCTATCACCCTAACCGAGAGGGACCCCCCCCCCCCCCCCCCCCCCCATTCTAAAGGTCTCTATTGTGACGCGCTAAAGACTTCTGTCGGCACGGGGATGGTGATGGGGTGAACAGGAGGAGCAAGGGTTGTTACCCTGGGCTTCAAAATCACCCCCCCCCCCCCCCAAACCACACATCGTACCGCAAGTGCGTTTTACCGTAGCATGTACCGCTGCCGCTGTTGTGAATTGCATAGTGTGCTACAGAGCGCGGGCAAACATAGCGGTACGGACATGGGTCGAAGGAACACAGGTGTGGTTTCGTGTTATCGATCCGTTGCGGAACTCCTCGTGCATTGTCGCGTGCGCGCGCCCTTGTGGCGTTGGCGCTGCACCGCTTAATTGCCGGCAATTAGGTCGTTTCTAATTGGGCGCACACGCCTGGCTTAAACTATATCCACGTATACGTCTCTGCGTATTATTTATGCGCGGATAATTCTGAGGCGCACCTGGCCTGCAGAGTTTTCCTCTAACCTCGTATTTAAAAAAAAACGCACACAAAAATAAAACTGACAAAAGCAATAGGCTCGGAGCAGATATCTATATCTCTGTCTCCCCCCCCCCCCCCCCCCAACCTTTGTAACACCACGCATATGGCGGTCCTGGCCACCACAGCGGTATACTCCCATCCGCGGTCACTAAGATTGTAATAATTGTAATGGATTCTTAAAGTTCAGTCTCTGTATAGAGTTGTCTCCAAACGGTCTGCTCTTCTGCGCGTGCGCGAGTGATGTCTCGTGTGCCTCGTCGCTGGTCACATATATATTCGTGAATCTCGTTATAACGAAGGGGACCGCAGCGGTGGCCAAGTGGTTGAGCATCCGCCTCGCATGCGGGAGGTGCGGGGTTCGATCCCCAGTGCCGCCGGGTACCCACCGGTGATACAATGGGCACAAGCTTTCCCCTGGTCTGGTGCTCGGCTTATTTAGGGTGAAATGCTTGGGAAATGGGTCTCTGACCCCACCTTGAGAAAAAGAAAAAAATACCTTGTGACATGGCGCTCTTTGGCCATAGCTGCCCTTGCGCCATAAAAATCCATAATCATCATCATCATTATAACGAAGGGGCCTGGCGATTACTTCGTTATAGCCGTAGCTTCGTTATAGCCGTGTTGGCCGAGCTTCCTAGGGGAATCGTCATTGCTTCGTTATATGCATTATTTCGCTATAACGAGGCTCGACTGTCTTCGTGAACCGCTGCTTTAACGCTTCTGAAATTGCATCTCATATCCTCGTCTCTTGTGTGGCTTGTATACCCTGCATGCAGTTATCACGTCGGCGAGTTTTCTGTTACGCTTGTGCTACCGAGCCCTCGCTATATGGCTATCTCCGCAAAAAATAAAAAAAAGAGTATAACAAACGTGTGAAAAGCGGTGACATTCTATTTTGAGCGACGCTATACGCACGAGTCACTCGCACGCAACGTAAGCCGCGAAACAGTACATGTCGAGAGACAAATGAAAGCGCAGACGGGAATGGGATGTGCGCCAAATGTTTCAACGTGCTCGCCGCCGCGGGGTTCATCCTGTTCTTCCTATTCCACTTCCTCTGTGAGTTGTATGTGTAACACACAGTGCAATCGCGAAAGGAAATTCCTTGAGATGCAGGTATAGTGTGCGGCGCAAGCACACGTACTATTGCATATCTTGAGGGAGTGGGGGGGAGGGGGGGGGGGCTTGTGTACGTCGGCCCTTTAAAGTATAGGCTAATGTACGCACCCAACCTGTACCAGGCGTGTCTTTCCAACACCCTCTAAATACTTTCTTCAGGCCTCTCCAGGCCCTCCTTTCCACACGCGCTACGTCACGCCAAGTGTCCGGTCAGGCTGCTCACCAAGCGCGGCTCCGCTCCGCTCGGTTGTCTCCCTCGATGTGCTCGCGCTTGCCCGGGCAAGCACAGACACGAACGCAGTCTTGCAGTGAGCGTCTAGCTGCTGCTTGAGTCTTTCAGCCTGGCGTTGGGTGCATTTCCGTTCGCTCCTCGCACGGCTGTGTCTGTTTCGTGTGGCCGTTTCTTGTGTGGCGTGCGTACCTGTGCTAGCGCACGAATGGGAAACTGATTGCCTGCCGTGTAGCGAGTGCAACTTCGTGAAACATGGGCCGGTGCTGTGTTCCCGGGTGCCGCGGGAACTACCAGAATGGTCCCAAAGTACGTGTTTATTGCTTCCCAAGAGACGAAGTACGAAGAAAAGCCTGGTTGCGAGCCATTCCACGGAAGGATTTCACACCTACAGAGCATTCGAGGGTAAGACTCTGAAATATTGCTTAATAGGCGCTGGTAATTATCTTAGTTGTGAGCTGTCGCTCCCGGAAAGGCATGCTGTCTTTGTAGGCAATGATATCACTTCTTACACTTATGTATGAATTGTCCAGGAAGCATTTAGTTCTGTGGATGTGCATAAGGCTTGTGTAAAAGCTGTGTAAATATGTAAAAGCTGTTCACTATTCAGACTCTTTTTACTTAGTGTTTTAGGCAATGGAGAGTCATGGCGAATGGCCTTGCTTCATTTTCTCGTGCAGGTGTGTGAACTGCACTTCCACGCAGGCGACTTCATTACGACGTTGTCACACCAAGATGAACTGACAGGGAAAATAATAGAGGTGAAGCGTGACAGGCTACAGTTGAAGATTGATGCTGCGCCTTCTGTTTTTCCAAACTGCCCAAAATACTTGTCCTCAACGCCTGGACGGAGTGAATCGCCAGAGACGAAAAAAGCAAGAAGGGAAAACGCTGCTTTGCAGGAGGCTATGAGGAAGTCACTTCAGTCTAATGAGCTTGAACAGAAAAGAAACAAAGTTTCATCTTACGAGGAGTTCAAATCTAAGTTGCCTGGAATCTGCAACACGAAATTCTGGACCGTTTCTGTCGATGAGCAGTGCGTTAGGTTCCTTCTCATCGAGAATGATCCTTCACCTAATGTGAAATGCGCCTTGGTAGTTCTCCCTGATCTGTCACTTTCTGTTTTCTTGAATGGAGTGAAGCTTCTGTCGCTTCCTTCAGGCAGGATTCTGCCAGCTCAAGTATGCGACACCTCCAGCCTGTCCTTGCTGCTAGAAGAACTCGAGATAGGCTTGCATAATATACCTGAGGTGACGAAAGAGTCGAAACATACTAAAGTATTGCAGTTTGTCGGTTCACTGCTTGCAGACCTCATTGAGGACAGTGATACGACGAAAGAACAGTCTTCTTTGCTGAAATTTCTGGTTGAGCAGATAGAGCTTCTCCTCGCGAAACAGCATGTGTATAGCGCAGAGCTGCTGGTATTCGCCAGTATTTTGAATTCAATTTCTCCTCACGCATATCACTTCACAAGAGCTGCATCAAGAATCATTCTGCCCCATCCTTCCACACTGCGCCGTGTTTGCTCAAATTACAAAGCTGACCCTCTTGTGGAGCAAAATCAACCGCACTGTCTCTCCTACATCCGAGAACGAGTCAAATCAATGAAAGACCACGAGAAGACAGTGACCCTGATGATCGATGAGATCCACATAAAACCATACTTCGACTACAAAGGGGGCACAATAGTAGGATCGTCGGTTCATTCAACGGAACCAGCAACAACAGCCCATGTGTTCATGGTACAATCACTCCTTTCTGCAAACAAGGACGTCATTCACATATTACCTGTGAGCAAACTGAGCGCAGAAATTTTGCACGAGCATGCTAAGAACATAATCATTAATGTTGAGAAAATGGGGCTCAAAATTATCGCTGTGATAACGGACAACAATGCTCTGAACCGCAAGATGATGTCGTTATTTGCTACAAGTCCTCAGGTGAGCATTGTCTATCCCCATCCAGCCGATAACGCTCGCCCTCTTTTCTACGTGGTCGATCCTGTGCATCTCTTGAAGTGCATTAGGAACAATTGGATTAACCAGAAAAACCCTGGAACATGCCTCTATTTCCCTGAAATGGACTTGAGTGGAGCAATGCCCGAAGGGCCTCCTCGTATGAAAGCTGCTTCTTTCGCAGCTGTGCGGCAGCTTTATTCTTCAGAGAAGACGTCGCTTGTGAAGGCTGCTTACAGACTGAACGCAAAAGCCGTGAATCCAACCTCAATGGAGCGGCAAAATGTAAAGCTCGCTCTCGACGTCATTAATCAGTTTGTTTCAAATGCCCTCAGGACACATGGTTCCGCGTTCAAGATTCCTCAAGCTGAGTCGACTGCTCTTTTCATTGACGTTATCCTCACATGGTGGCAAATAGTCAATGTTAAGACCCCTTGCAAAGGCCAGAGGCTAAGGGACAGCATGCAAGACCCTGTAAGGTCTGTTGATGACACACAGTTAGCTTTCCTGAGCGGCGTTGTGGACTGGTTGGACGCTTGGGCAAGAATAAACATCACCAGTGGCTCGCTGACGAAAGAGACTCACAGTGCTTTGCGACTGACATGCTATTCTCTGGTAGAACTCTCGCGCTACTGCTTAGAAGAACTTCACTTCAAGTACGTACTGCTGGGCAAATTTCAGACGGATGCGCTAGAAGACCGGTTCGGCCGTTACCGCCAGCTGGCAGGATCACAGTACCACATTTCCGTGCGTCAGCTCTACGAATGTGAGAAGAAGCTTCGTCTTCAAAAACTTTTGACATTTCCACGCGAGGAAACAGAGTTTGAAGACGTAAGTGAGGATCTTGTCCCATGCAACTTTTCTGTGGCTGTCAGCGACGACGATATTACACACGCCCACTCTGACATGGATGCTATTGTCTACATTGCAGGATACGCTGCTCATGCTGCTTTAAAGAAGCTTTCATGTTCTGCTTGCTTCAGCACATTGGTGATTGAAAATCGAGAGATCGAAGCGGAAAATACTGCCATGATAGCTAACCTGTCGAGAGGAGGGCTGAAGTTTCCCCAGCCATGCACAGTTCACATGGTACTGATGACTAAACTAGTTGCAGAGAAGTTGTCTTTTGGAGCAACCGCGGAAGATTTTCTCTCCTGTAGAAATCAACGTGGTGTCGTGATTTCACAGACGATTTCCCTCCTGGACGAACACGACATTGAGACATGTGAAAATGGCCACACTGCACAAACTCTCCTGCGCTTGGTAGTACGCGTTGCAACCAACGTTGTTCTAAACAACTTTTGCAAACTAAGAAATGATGCCATACAAGACAATGCGCAGCAGAAGGCCGCAGCCCGGAAAGCAGCAACGCTTAAGAAGAAGTAAGTTTTATTCCCAAGCAATAAAAATGCTTTGCGCACACTTCATTGCTGGTGTCTCGTCGTTTTTTATTGTAAGGGTCAGATTAGCTGTACAAATACTCAACAGCGCAACATTATTGTGAGTGTCATTATTGCTGTGTGTGAAAGCTTTAAGCAAAACACAATACAGAATAAAACTAACACAATGCGCAGTAGACGGTGTTTTTTTTTCAATGTTCACGAACTTCTACTTTAACAACTAGATATACGCATGTGCGGTCTGTGCGGATGGATTTTACCGCACGGCAGACATCATGTACGTGATAGAACCTAATAATTAGATGATTAATTGAAATTAACTAATCAATTTTTTATTATAATGACCAATAATGCGAAATTGGCGGCCGTATGCTAAATTGTTTATTATAAAAAACTGTATTAGCAGCTCGAACTTTCTTGACAATAAGGTGTTCTGCAATAAAAAAAATATATAAAGCAGATAAAATGATAGCCTAAGGCGCGCACAAACTAGCGAATTTCTTTTCTGCAGCAACGACAAAAATGAAAATGAAGGAATCACTTATAAGGCAGCTACGTACGGCAGTACCCGAATAGTGCAGACGGGCGCGGCGCGCTGAAATCGCGGAGCGCGGGGCCTGCACGGTCCCTTGGCGTGACGTCACGCGGCCGGTGGAGAGGCCTTAGCATTGAGAGGGTGTTGGTCTTTCGCGCCTACGGGCCAAAACTGCCCGACACGTGGTTTGTCACGCTTGTGCGTTTGCGTGTGTGTTTCAAAGCGCTGTCACGCTTAACACGAGCAAGTGGTGATCGTTAGTACTGCGGTTTAGTATAAAGTCGGCCCTTTGTATTGGGCTGGTCGACGCGCCCGGCTTACCAGGCGCGGCTTTCGAGACTCCCTGAAAAAGAAAGTTTAGACACAGGGTCGTCACGCTTGTGTGTGCGCCTGTTTTCAGTTACGTCACGCTTAACAGGACTAACCACGTGGCGCTCGTCCTAGAAGCCACACTCTAAGCAGAAAGGAGTAAAAGAGAGTGAAACTGTCCTCTAGCTAGCGTACTCCCTTATGTAAAAGGGATTTCGATAGAGGACATATGACTCTTTTGCAGCGATAGCTACATTACGGTAGCATTCCCAGCCTTCGGCGTGGAGGCGCCGCCATGCTGTGACGTGGTTGGTCACGTGATGCGGAGCAGCTGCCGGCACCGTGGCTGATGACCTGGTTCGTCACGTGACCAAGTTCCACTCGGCCAGCTGTAGCTATATCGTCACTCCAGGTTTAACCGGGGCTAAACCACCGGCAATTTTTTTACTCCCATAAAGGCGTATTCCTGTTTAAGGTGCACATGCTCCGGCCGCTTCGGCTGCGGGGTCTCAAACGGTCGCCAACGCCGGACAATTTTCTTCCGACATGGGGGTACTGTAACGCTTTCGCGTTAAAAAAAAAATCAAGAACGGACACGCGTTGACGTTTGTGCACGCGGGCTTCTCCGTGGGGGCAACGCTTCCTGCTTCCCGTTCATTCATCTCGGCTGCCTTAATTACGTACGCGCGAGAGCATTTATTTGCGCCTCTCGAGTGCGTGCGCTTAATTGCTCGTGTGTGTTTGTGCACGTGTGTGGGCGAGCACGTGGCGGCATCCGAGTTGGCTTCTTGCCGCCAGCTTCCCCCGACCCCATCGAGAGAACACGATATAGTTGTCGGAAAAGTGACTTTTTAAAGGACAAAGTAGACCCGCTGCCGTGCCTCAGTGGTTAGAGCGCTCGGCTACTGATCCGGAGTTCCCGCGTTCGAACCCGACCGCGGCGGCTGCGTTTTTATGAAGGAAAAACGCTAAGGCGCCCGTGTGCTGTGCGGTGTCAGTGCACGTTGAGGATCCCCAGGGGGCCGAAATTATTCTGGAGCCCTCCACTACGGCATATCTTTCTTCTTTCACTCCCTCCTTTATCCCTTCCCTTACGGCGCGGTTCAGGTGTCCAACGATATATGAGACAGATACTGCGCCATTTCCTTTCCCCAAGAACCAATAATTAATATTATTATTAAATGACAAAGTAACAGTTTAAAGAAAAAAGAAAGAAAGGATCGGCATAGGCAGCACAAAATACGTTTTAATTTATTTTCATTTCTCGAATTGAGAGGATAAGTTACGGTGAGCACTTAAGGCCGTTACGTGCTGTGAATGCGAGATCATCCTTTGACCGAGGGCTTTTAAGGTCGTTTTACTTTTAAAGGCCTTTTACATAAAGGCATTTGACGTGAAGGTCTTTAAACCAAGATGCTTGACCTGAAGGTTTTTGCCATAAAGGCTTTTGACGTAAATGTCTTTACAGTAAAGGAATTTTGCCTAAAGGCCCTGAAGGCCTTTATCATTGACGTTGTCATTAATGGCCCTCATAATTATTTAGTAACGTCCTTTATCATTACAAAACTACTACTATCGCTGACCACTGCTTTCTCGTCCATTGCCTTTGCTTCATCGCCAATTTTCACCCGTTACAATCTTATGGTCTACTGCTGACGTCATGTAAGGCCATGGTGACGGGGGTTTTCGGACCACTGCTGCTGGACCACAACGCCGGTTTTCGTTGCGATGAGCCATATCACGCTTTCGCATTAAAAATGCTGCCGGTATACTCGAGTCCTTGAAAAGGATCGAGAAGCCGTACGTGGGACCAAAATCAACCGTGTGCTGTATATACTACTGTATGTCTTCCGCCAGCATTCACTGCACTGCCCGATAAGGGAGCCTTCGATCTTACCTGGATGCCCAGTGCAAGCGCTTCGGATTAGCGCCGCGCTAATTGTCGGTCCAAATGTCTCAGCCGTTCGGCTGAACCGATAGTAAACTAATCCATCGCCTATAGTATGTAGTCATAGAAGTCAAGAAAAAAGCGGCTTTTCCCCGGGGTCAAAGGGGATCCCCTTCCAGTCAATGGCTTCTGCCGATTCTCGAGAACCTGCTAGCGTGATTATACCACAACAATGCAGGGAGTTGCCTGTCAATGCACGGAAGGGATTATACCCGATAATGCAGGGTGGGGCTGGGAACTGCCCCCTTTCATCAGTCACTCCCTTCATTGTCAAGCCAGCATGTTCGTGACTCGTGAGACTCTGCCGACGCCATTGGCTTGCTTGGAGGGGGTGTCCTTTGGCGGGAAAAAGCCGCTTGTTTCTTGACTTGTATTCGACTGTAGAAAATTTGCTCGTTTCTCCCGAAAATTTTCGGTTATTTTGTTGGTCGCTGAAGGTTGAATTCATATTTTGATATCGAAGGACGGACGCCGTCTATACTCAAAACTGTAACGTACAATCAATCGTGTATTTTTATTTATTTATTTCAGATTCGCTGTGTAGAATGCGGGTGAGAAATGTGCATGCCACTTGGAGGTATCCGCAGCTCTCCGACGCGGACGCGCGCGCGGCGTTCTTTTATATACGTTCCGCGCAGTGCGCGCTATGCGCCGCAGGCTTCTCTCAGTTCCTCTTCCGCGGTGCCCTCTGCTTCTTCCTTCCGGCCCGCTTCCGATATGGCGTCACGGCCGCTCCTGGAAAGCCCTTGTCGTCGTGCCGGTGGAGAAAGCGGGACATTGCGCCGCGTCGCCCGCCGCTTCCGCCTTCCTGCACGGCGCCTCGCACGGCCGTGCTATAATGGAGAGATGTTTAGCATACCGAGGACGTAGTAGCGTATAGATGCACACTCTGGACACGGTGTAAGCTGTTCTCTAGCACACTCAATTTTAGGGGCGCGGTGTTCTAACAAAGCCCTGAGGATATATCTTTCCGTCACTTAAAATACGGAATACTTAGGGGTGGAAACGGAAACACAGTCCCTCTCCAAAACGGGCGAAGTTCTATAAGGAGTTACGATGATTTCAACCGAGGTTTCAGTCTCCTCTATTTGCTGATTTCGGGACCTCCGGTGCGGCGCTTAAAAGCCTCCTCCAATTGCTAACTGCATCAAGTTTTACTAGGATTTTCGGTGGAACTGTGCCTCCGTTGAGAATGGTAAGCATTCCGTATATAATTAGTGATGGAAATCTACTCAGGGACTTGAGCAGGATACGTATGCTGCTCAAGTCCGTGTGTAGATTTCCATCCTGCTCCAAACGGGAGTGCGCTAGAAAGCTTACTCCCTATGAGGGCAATCGTATATAGCAGGGGGTGACAGAGAGTCAGGTGAGCAAATGAAATTAATAAGTTTGAGGTGATTAGGTGGCCGCAGCGCACGACAGGGTCTAATTGGAGGCATGTGGGAGGGGCCGCGTTGTCCTCTGGTGGATGTAGTTAGGCTGATGATGATGATGATGATGGCACCATACTAGCCAGCTGCGCTTGCGAAGAGGCAATCAGCAAGCACCCGGCTGCAGGGTCCAATGTACGGCTACGCCGCGACGTCTCTGGTATGTCCGTATGTCAAGGATCAGAGGTCAGCGGTCTAGTTCCTTGGACTGGTTTGCAGAGAGGACGTAAGTCGTTGAGGTTCCCTGTTCAGTGGAGGACTCGTAGACACAGCTAGTACCATGCAGTGAGACACGTGAGCATCAAAGCGGTCCGACGTGCCCTCTTTCGATTCGCCGCACTCAGGGACACAAGCGGTGACCTCTGGTAATAATAATAATAATAATAATTGGTTTTTTTGGGGAAAGGAAATGGCGCAGTATCTGTCTCGTATATCGTTGGACACCTGAACCGCGCCATATGGGAAGGGATAAGGGAGGGAGTGAAAGAAGAAAGGAAGAAATAGGTGCCGTAGTGGAGGGCTCCGGATTAATTTCGACCACCTGGGGATCTTTAACGTGCACTGACATCGCACAGCACACGGGCGCCATAGCGTTTTTCCTCCATAAAAACGCAGCCAGCGACGCCTCGTTTCGTCAGAGTATCTCCAGGACACCCGATTCCTTCCGGGCTCCGTCCGTCATTCGGGCCTTGACACCAGGCAATGCAGCGGTGCCCAAACGGCTGCTGCGCTGGACGTGTGCAGCGTTTCTCTAAAGTTTGAAATCCCACCGCGACCGTGGCTGGAGCGGCAGTGCTGCATGCAGCCGGACGGACGGAGCGCGTGATTCGAGCAGATGTACAGCAACGACTCTCACGAAGGACTTTGAGGACGCGTGATCACTGTTCATGAATGGTGATGAAAACGGGATCACGGCTGTGATGATCACGATATCATTTTGGTGTCACAATGCGGCGTCGGTCATTCGTCCATTGGCTGGAAGGAAGTGACGTCACCAGACCGGGTAGTTCCTTTCCATTGGTTCAATGAAAGTGACGTCATGTCCGGTAAAGGCATCAAAAACTTCAAATGATATCGCATTGCCGACACATGATGGTTGGTTGGTTTATGGGGTTTAACGTCCCAAAGCGACTTAGGCTATGAGGGACGCCGTAGTGAAGGGCTCCGGAAATTTCGACAACCCGGGGTTCTTTAACGTGCACTGACATTGCACAGTACACGGGCCTCTAGAATTTCGCCTCCATCGAAATTGGACCGCCGCGGCCGGGATCAAGCCCGCGTCTTTGGGGCCAGCAGCCGAGCGCCGTAACCACTCAGCCACCGCGGCGGCTCCACACATAATGTAATTAGGCGTCCAAAATGCGGAGTCGATCATTCGCCCATTGGCTGGAGTTCGGAAGTGACGTCATCAGACCGGATCATTCACATTGGTTGAAGGGCAATGACGTCACTTTCGGTGAAGGTATTGAAACCTTCTAGTGCTTTCGCGTTGCTGACAAACAATGTAATTAGACGTCATCGTGAATGTTGTCACGTGACGGAGAAAGTGTCGCTTTATCTCCGTGCACCCACGTCTTCCACGACATCGCCGCAGCCAAAGACACAGGGAGAAAGCCGAGCTGCTGCTTTTTTTTTTCTCCTGGGACGAGTGCCCACGTTTTTGCTCTCTTCTGCGCAGTGGCGGGCGTTGACCCGAATCTTTTCGGCGGAGGACAACGCGCGGCTCTCGGCCGTGTTGTCACTCCCGTTGTCTCTGGGACCCCATCTTCTTCTTCTTCTTCTCCTTCCTTCCCCCCTCTCTCTTCTCTCCGGGGACGATGTCACAAAACTGCCGCCGTCCTTCCTTCCTCGCCGCGGCGGTTCCCAGTATTGAGGCCGGCCAGCTACGAGGAAG
The DNA here is from genome assembly GCF_052857255.1 of Amblyomma americanum. Classification (NCBI taxonomy): domain Eukaryota; kingdom Metazoa; phylum Arthropoda; class Arachnida; order Ixodida; family Ixodidae; genus Amblyomma; species Amblyomma americanum. The sequence continues at coordinate 197,901,156 of NC_135501.1, read as the reverse complement.
ATTGTGCGAGGAGTCGAGTCGAGCTTCTGCCGCTAGCTGCTCGCTCGCGGCGGAATCGGGACGCCCGCCGCACGGGCGACACACTCGTGTCGTCGCAGATTGCGACTTTGACAACGAAAAGCGCGCGACGGCTCAGTTGTCTCTCTCTCTCTCTCTCTTTGTCTCACGTGCCGCGTTGTGGGGAACGAAAGCGAGCAGGCCGCCCTGTGTGGTGGTGGAGGCTCTCTCTGGAGAACCTGCAGATTTCCTCGTATGTGTGCGTTGCTGGCCAGCGTGTCACACTCGCTGGCGGTAGCTTGGAATGATCTCTCGTTGAAGCCTGTAGCGGCCATTGAAACTCCGATTTTCCGTTGGCTTACCGGTGTGTGAAAAATGATTACGTGCGATGGGAACGAATGATGGAGGAATCGAAGGAACGGTGAAGATCAGCGGGTGGCAGGAAGTCAGGTGCGCGGAGTATGTTTATTTATTTATTTATTTTACGGTACTGAGGGCTGATGTTTTGGCCCTGGCAGGAGGACCTTACAACAATAAGACTGGAAGTCTGGAAGACTGGAAACAACGATAAGAGCAAGGATTACGAAGTTTGCAGTCGTAGAGTAGCCGCAGCTGGCACAGTACACAGTTCCTGGGCAGTTATAAATTAAGATAGATGGGATAGGGTTTTGTCCTGTTGCGTGCGTAATTGGACTGGTTTCTATAGTTTATTTTTTACCCTGGAGATCCTTACGGCCATGGGGGGTTGCGAACACACTTTAACGTAATGAGAACAAATTGATTGATTGATTGATTGATTGATTGATTGATTGATTGATTGATTGATTGACACACAGCCTTTGCCAAACAGGAACGTATCTGCGCACTGTCGCAGTTAACAAAACAGTGACATTATTGGGTTAGCATGGACTGTAATAGCGGCACTACGCCCGGACAGGCTGCAGTTCCAGTAGGAAATCAGTGGGCAGAGTGAGGTATATTCAGATTTGTTGGTACATGCGATTGTCGGGCTCCACTTGAGCGGGTGGTGTGAACGAGGCGATAGGTGACACGTTGTTGATGCAGGTACGAGAGAGCAACCGGGAAAAAGGCACCCGACAGAAAACAAAAACATGGGCTACTTGAGAGCTGTCGCTTGAGAAAACATTCAACGATTTATCGAGCGGTTTTAAGGTTTTTGATCTTTTATTGGCTTTAGAGAGCCGGAACTGTACATGTTTACAACGGTATTTGCGATGTCGTTCGAAGGATCGGCCTGGGATGTGCGTTCCTGAATGGAGGCGAGCGGTCTGCTTTCCTTAGAGTTGGTGATGTATACAGTATATGAAAACTATATGAAAAAGTACGTAAAACACAACAATGGCTCATACTCGCGGCCAGGACCCTGTCCGACCGTCCGTCCGGTACGCTATTCAGTAACTCGATAAGAAAAGAAATCTTTGAGCACGGTGGGATTCGAACCACCATCCTTCCGTTCTGCAGCCTAGCGTGCTAACGATACGCTACTTCCTGTCAACGCATATGTAGTTCTCCTTGTCTCTAGGACGCTGGAAAGTGTTTGCGAAAAGGCGCCGAATGAGACGGATTCCTCCCAAACGCCCTCCAGTGTCTCCAGCATTTAAGATTCACAAACAATTGTGCACTTAACATCTTAACCACACATCAGTGGCACAAGCAGCAACACCGCGCTAAAGGCTTCCGCCTCACGGCACTTTAAGTCAACAAAGTGCCCCCCCCCCCCCCTCCCCTGAATTTTTTTAGTCTCGGTCTGAACTGAGCTTCCTTTACACAGTGTATACATATGTAAACAGAAGTGTCGACATCCTTGAACGAAACCGGCTACCCAAAAAGAAGAGAGTTTAGCTCTTAATAATAGATTTTTGGGCGACACAGCAGCACTGTTCGTTATGGTGCGGGGTGCACATGCGAACAGAGTGTGACACAGGCGCTCCGTTATCTCTGAAATCGAGGTGCTTACGGCCCGCACGATGTGCCGTTCTGATACTGTATACATCGCTGTCGTCCACATATACTCTGCTCGGTGCGATGCAAGGATCGGCTTTCGCGCAAAAGCAACCGTCTCTCCCCGCAGCTGTCGTCGATGTTCGCGGTCTGCGCGGAAATGCGAAGGCTGTGAATTAAGCGCTCGGATTGGGCCGACCGATGTGTGGGTGCAACGAACTTCTTTCTCCGCGAGCTCGCACACAGCTGTCGTGCGTTTTCCGAACGATATTGCCGGCCCACGGCGGGGTCGTTTCCGAGCCTAACCTCGCAGTGATGAGGACGTCTTCCGAAGGGACGCACTCAAGGCGTCTCGAGTACGTTGGCCATAGCTGTTGTCATCGTCTTTAAAGGTTCAGACCCGCTGTTTGATCTAGCCTATACGGCTGGATATTTGCCGACACTGCAGGCACTAATACGCCTCTATTCATGGGTGTAAAAAAAGGTGGTAGTGGCTTAGCTCGGCTATGCCAGTATATACGTAGCGAAAGCTAAGGCATAGGTTGGTTAGCCTTCGTTCATCTCGAGTCTAGGCTAGTCTGGCTAGTTGTTGTCACGCGGTTGGTCACGTAGTGCGGTGCGACCACGGCGAAACTGCGAGCTCGTGGCCAATAATAGACAGTTTTAGCTGTGCGTACGCAACGGCTTAGCGTACGCAAGGAGTTTGCGGGGACGGTAGTGCGCATGCGCAGAGCGCAAGCGCAAGCCCTGCGTCTTGCGTGCGTACGCTAGCCAGCGGACTTTGCGTTGCGGCGCTTGCGTGGCTTGCGTACGCTAACTTTGACAAGATGGCGGCGCCCTGCTCGCCCGCTTCGGAATAAATACACGTCGCCGCTGGATTCTTCGACGCAATAGCTCGCTCAAATGGTAGCGGTTCGCTTTTATTTCGCCTAATCTTGCCCACACGTAGCGGTATAAGCGATAACTAGCCCCTGTTTTTCAGATAATTTGGTGATTTTCAAGCTCCTAGGCCTAACTATATGCGGTGTGTTTTCCTCGTAGCAACGACACCTGGCGAAGCAGTTTTCTAGCTTTTAGCCAGTTCTTACATTTTCTTCGGTTTGCATAGTTTTTCTTCTTGGAACAAAAAAAGGCTCCCAATGCACTCACACTAGCTATCAGTAATCACGGATTTAATTTCTTCAACCGAGCGTTGATGTGGTTTGACGCCTTGTCACTAGATGGCGCCACGTGCGCCTGAGGGACGCTACGGCACGGCCAGCTAAAGCTATACTTCGGAGCGGACAGCGTAACGTACGCAGCGCCGTAGCGCTTTGCGTACGCAAGCACTTGCGTACGCACAGCTAAAACTGTCTAGTGCCTTCGCACTAAAAGGGAGTAAGTTGTTCTCCAGTGCACTCCCTTTTATAAGCCCCCTTTTCACTCCTTTCATACGCATATAGAGAGTAAACAGAGAGTAAGCTGTCCTTGAAAACAACTTACTCCCTTTTTACTCCTTTCTGTTTAGAGTGCACATTTGCGCCTCCTGAAGGCGCGCTAGTTGGCGCTAGTCACTACGACCGCATGGGCGCACCTTCACGCCACTAGCAGCTAGTGACTGCTGTCGCACTTCTCGCTGCTGTCTGCTATTTTGCTGCTTCTTATGATTGTTGGTGACCTCGTTCTGATCTGTTCTGTTGTTTGTAATTCTCTCGTTAGCGCTCGAACTAGTAAATATGCCGGGCTGTTTCTCATTTATTTTACCAGCGCCCGAACTAATGAATGTCCTGATCTGCCTCCACAGGCAGATTCTTTCCCCCCAAGATCTTTCTCTCTCTGCCAGTTCTCTCTGTGTCCTGTGTTTTTCAGAAGCCCTCCTCATCGCATGGCCAAATCAGCGTAGCTTTACTGGCTTCTGTTGCTTAGCTCACATAATGATAACAATAAAGGTAATAACACGGTTCTGATGGTCATAATAACCGTACTACGCACGCACACACTACTACGAAGGGAGGAGGGGGAAGGTGTTGTCTGCTGGGGAAAAGTGACGGCTCTGTATAATAGCCTGCTTCTCCGAAGCCTATACACGTTTACCAGCTGTCCACAATGAGACGTTCTACCTGGTGGAAAGGGAAAAAGCCCGGTACCAGTTTTTTTTTTCCCCCTAACACTCTTTCGGTCTCTTCTTCGCCCCCGCCCCCCCCCCCCCCCCCCCCCGCCCCCCTCGCTGCACCACCTACCCGCCCACCTAGCGAAGAATGCCAGGAAACAACGCGGCCGGACCCCTCCGGTATTGTCTCGGCTACACGACTGCACAACAATGCGCCCCCGCCGTCTCGTCCGTCCGTCCGGTCCTCTCCGTCTTTGTGTTTCTTCATTCCTTCCTTTTTTTATATGTTTGCCGTCGCCCCCTTCCCTCTCCCCTCTCCGCTTATGCACGAAACATCCCCGCCCCCTCTCTCTCTGTCTGCACCGCTTGGTGTAGCGTGCGCACAGACTTCGGTCCCGTGTGACGTGCGCTCTGCTTTTTTTTTCTCTCTTTCCTCCTCTCTCAAGAGACGTTAAAGAGACGTGCAGGGAGAGGAGGAACGTAGTGGTGGATGAGGAAGGATTGAGGGGGGGGGGGGGTAGTATAGGACGCGGAAGTGAAGCCCCGTCACAACGTTCCAGTCGGCGTTGTTTTCGACGCCGGGAAGCCCACCTCCCCGACACGGGATGAAAGCGTCAGGTCTGAGCGACGATCCTGTCCGACTCTCTGTGGGAGGCATTTTTTGTCGCTGCAACTTGTCTGCTTCGCCCCGCAGTCGCGGTTGTTTGGAATTCAGAGAAATTAGCAAGCCGACCAGCCAGCTGCGCCTTGTGCGCATTGGATAGCGGGGACGCGCAACTGCCACTGCGCATGCGCCCCTGAACCGGTGTACATATCTACGCTATGCAGTGTTCATAATAATAATAATAATAATAATAATAATAATAATAATAATAATAATAATAATAATAATAATAATTGGTTTTGGGGGAAAGGAAATGGCGCAGTATCTGTCTCATATATCGTTGGACACCTGAACCGCGCCGCAAGGGAAGGGATAAAGGAGGGAGTGAAAGAAGAAAGGAAGAAAGAGGTGCCGTAGTGGAGGGCTCCGGAATAATCTCGACCACCTGGGGATCTTTAACGTGCACTGACATCGCACAGCACACGGGCGCCTTAGCGTTTTGCCTCCATAAAAACGCAGCCGCCGTGTAGTGTTTCTTCCTGTTGTAAAACACAACAGGAAGAATGTAGTGTTTCTTCGTGTTGTGTTTTACGCATTGCGGAGGTCGCTTTTATCCCGACCGTGTGCTTGGAATTAATGGGGAATTAGGACGGACTTGCTTCTTTCTGCAATGCCTTTCGATAAATTTCGTTTAGTCCGAGAACCGGAACTCTGCGGTTTGTCGCGGTACTTGCGGCGGTCGTGCGAACTGATCAACGTTGTTCTAAAACGTGGTTGTAGTGCGAGAGAAAAAAACAACAAGCTTCAGTATGCCACCGAGAGGTGACGCCTCTATCTGCAAACCTCTTTGGACACCCCGATAGAACGTTCCTTTGGAACGGTGGCGACACCTATTGTCGAATTGGGAGGCGCCATTTTGAACCGCATGCATCGCGCTGTCCCCTATACAATGGAGAAAAAGGTTCTAAAACTTAATTTGTTTTATTAGGACTTCTATATCTGGAAGCAGTATTCGGACGCTATCACGCGTCAAAGACACGAAAATATTGATTTCGGCAAAAATACTTCGGTGCGGCTAAATGAGGCCATGATTCAAAATGGGGAAGATGTCACCACCCTCTACGTTACTAGAACAATCTAGTGCACAATACTAGACTATAAACTCGTTTGTTCTGATATCTGCCAAATATGTTCGATGCTATCGCGGTCTCCCTCGTAACAACCCGGATGACTACACATCTTCGGTGTGACCTGACGACGTTCACAGCGTTGAAAACGGAGCGCGTACACGCAGCTATCGCTGTCCTCGCTCCGCTGGAGGGTGTAAAAGCGGTCTAATTTGTTTCGATCTTTCTATCGCGGTCGCCAATTCAAAGCGCGCGCTTTTTTTTCTTTATTTGAAGTGCGCGCGCAGACGCTGGCTTGCAGCGGCGCCTAGTGGTGTAACCTCACAGTAGCCTCGCTTGACCGCGCGCGCTCTCTGACGGAGCTGGATCTCAAGAGCACGCTGCAAGTCGGGAGCGATCTTTACTCTGCTCTCTCCTCTGGAGCGAAAAGTATTTTTTTTCCTCCATTGAGAAAGAAAGAAAGAAAGAAAGAAAGAAAGAAAGAAAGAAAGAAAGAAGGAAAGAAATAATGCATTGCTTCGTCGTGACTGGGTCGAATATCGGCGGCCATCGACGACGCAACGGACTGTGCAAAAGAGCCCACCGTATTCGTTTCCTCCCACCTCCTCTCATCTTCATTCAATTTTTTTTTTTCTTGGCTGCACTTGGTTTAAAGCTGTGTGTACGAAGCGTCCGGATCGGTTCTTCGCGGAAGTCGCGAAGTTTTGGAGCGACTTTATTTTCTTCGCGTTTTTTTTTTTTTTGAAAACTGAAAGACAGAAGCCCGAAGGGAGAGGTACGGAGGGAAGAGCGAACACAATGAGAAAAATAATGACGCCGTTCGTGGTCGTTGCGTGTGCTGCGGCTGCTGCTGCTGGAGTTTCTTCGTGCCTACCGCGTTACGTGGCACGCACGCACGCACATCTCGACAGCTCTGGAAGACGGGTAGGGATTAAAAAAAAAAAGATGGAACAAGCGTACTTCCGGGGCGGGGTTCACTCCGTACAGACTGTTCAAGGTCGCAGCTCTCATTCCTATAGGAGTCTGCTTTTTTCTCGCACGTTTTCTGTGCTTTTTTGTTGTTTTCCTCACTTGTAAATTCTTCCCCGAAGGAGGCGGTGATTCCTGTCTTGCGTTGGCGGCCCATATTTTGTGTAGACTGACGATGCCGATTGCGGTTCCGTCTTTTTCGAAGCGGCCGACGCTACTACCGCTCCGCGAATGGCTGACGGCGGATCATCCTCGCTGCCGGCTGTGGGTCACTCCGTATGGGTAGTGCGCTTAGGGCTTTCGTGTAGGTTTTCTTGGGACGTGTACACTCTAAACAGAAAGGAGTAAAAACGGAGTAAACTGTCCTCTAGGGCTCTCCCACATTACTCTTTTCTGTTTAAAAAGGAGCGCGCTAGAGGGCAGTTTGCTCCGTTTTTACCCCTTTCAGTTTAGAGTGTACAAGTCACGAGAAAACCTATACGAAAACCCTATTAAAGGGGAGTTTAGCACACTTCCTTTTTACTCCTGTTTAAAAAGGAAGTACGCTAGAGGGCAGCTTACTCCGTTTTTACTCCTTTCTGTTTAGAGTGTACAAGTCCCGAGAAAACCTATACGAAAGCCCTATAAAGGGGAGTTTAGCGCACTCCCTTTTTTACTCCTGTTTAAAAGGAAGTGCGCTAGAGGGCAGCTTACTCCGTTTTTACCCCTTTCAGTTTAGAGTGTACAAGTCACGAGAAAACCTATACGAAAACCCTATTAAAGGGGAGTTTAGCGCACTCCCTTTTTACTCCTGTTTAAAAAGGAAGTACGCTAGAGGGCAGCTTACTCCGTTTTTACTCCTTTCTGTTTAGAGTGTACAAGTCCCGAGAAAACCTATACGAAAGCCCTATAAAGGGGAGTTTAGCGCACTCCCTTTTTTACTCCTGTTTAAAAGGAAGTGCGCTAGAGGGCAGCTTACTCCGTTTTTACCCCTTTCAGTTTAGAGTGTACAAGTCACGAGAAAACCTATACGAAAACCCTATTAAAGGGGAGTTTAGCGCACTCCCTTTTTACTCCTGTTTAAAAAGGAAGTACGCTAGAGGGCAGTTTGCTCCGTTTTTACTCCTTTCTGTTTAGAGTGTACAAGTCCCGAGAAAACCTATACGAAAGCCCTATAAAGGGGAGTTTAGCGCACTCCCTTTTTTACTCCTGTTTAAAAGGAAGTGCGCTAGAGGGCAGCTTACTCCGTTTTTACCCCTTTCAGTTTAGAGTGTACAAGTCACGAGAAAACCTATACGAAAGCCCTATAAAGGGGAGTTTAGCGCACTCCCTTTTTTACTCCTGTTTAAAAGGAAGTGCGCTAGAGGGCAGCTTACTCCGTTTTTACCCCTTTCAGTTTAGAGTGTACAAGTCACGAGAAAACCTATACGAAAACCCTATTAAAGGGGAGTTTAGCGCACTCCCTTTTTACTCCTGTTTAAAAAGGAAGTACGCTAGAGGGCAGCTTACTCCGTTTTTACTCCTTTCTGTTTAGAGTGTACAAGTCCCGAGAAAACCTATACGAAAGCCCTATAAAGGGGAGTTTAGCGCACTCCCTTTTTTACTCCTGTTTAAAAGGAAGTGCGCTAGAGGGCAGCTTACTCCGTTTTTACCCCTTTCAGTTTAGAGTGTACAAGTCACGAGAAAACCTATACGAAAACCCTATTAAAGGGGAGTTTAGCGCACTCCCTTTTTACTCCTGTTTAAAAGGAAGTGCGCTAGAGGGCAGCTTACTCCGTTTTTACTCCTTTCTGTTTAGAGTGTACAAGTCCCGAGAAAACCTATACGAAAGCCCTATAAAGGGGAGTTTAGCGCACTCCCTTTTTTACTCCTGTTTAAAAGGAAGTGCGCTAGAGGGCAGCTTACTCCGTTTTTACCCCTTTCAGTTTAGAGTGTACAAGTCACGAGAAAACCTATACGAAAGCCCTATAAAGGGGAGTTTAGCGCACTCCCTTTTTTACTCCTGTTTAAAAGGAAGTGCGCTAGAGGGCAGTTTGCTCCGTTTTTACCCCTTTCAGTTTAGAGTGTACAAGTCACGAGAAAACCTATACGAAAACCCTATTAAAGGGGAGTTTAGCGCACTCCCTTTTTACTCCTGTTTAAAAAGGAAGTACGCTAGAGGGCAGCTTACTCCGTTTTTACTCCTTTCTGTTTAGAGTGTACAAGTCCCGAGAAAACCTATACGAAAGCCCTATAAAGGGGAGTTTAGCGCACTCCCTTTTTTACTCCTGTTTAAAAGGAAGTGCGCTAGAGGGCAGCTTACTCCGTTTTTACCCCTTTCAGTTTAGAGTGTACAAGTCACGAGAAAACCTATACGAAAGCCCTATAAAGGGGAGTTTAGCGCACTCCCTTTTTTACTCCTGTTTAAAAGGAAGTGCGCTAGAGGGCAGCTTACTCCGTTTTTACCCCTTTCAGTTTAGAGTGTACAAGTCACGAGAAAACCTATACGAAAGCCCTATAAAGGGGAGTTTAGCGCACTCCCTTTTTTACTCCTGTTTAAAAGGAAGTGCGCTAGAGGGCAGCTTACTCCGTTTTTACCCCTTTCAGTTTAGAGTGTACAAGTCACGAGAAAACCTATACGAAAACCCTATTAAAGGGGAGTTTAGCGCACTCCCTTTTTACTCCTGTTTAAAAAGGAAGTACGCTAGAGGGCAGCTTACTCCGTTTTTACTCCTTTCTGTTTAGAGTGTACAAGTCCCGAGAAAACCTATACGAAAGCCCTATAAAGGGGAGTTTAGCGCACTCCCTTTTTTACTCCTGTTTAAAAGGAAGTGCGCTAGAGGGCAGCTTACTCCGTTTTTACCCCTTTCAGTTTAGAGTGTACAAGTCACGAGAAAACCTATACGAAAACCCTATTAAAGGGGAGTTTAGCGCACTCCCTTTTTACTCCTGTTTAAAAAGGAAGTACGCTAGAGGGCAGCTTACTCCGTTTTTACTCCTTTCTGTTTAGAGTGTACAAGTCCCGAGAAAACCTATACGAAAGCCCTATAAAGGGGAGTTTAGCGCACTCCCTTTTTTACTCCTGTTTAAAAGGAAGTGCGCTAGAGGGCAGCTTACTCCGTTTTTACTCCTTTCTGTTTAGAGTGTACAAGTCCCGAGAAAACCTATACGAAAGCCCTATAAAGGGGAGTGGCTAGAGGACAGTTTCCTTGCTTTTTACTCCCATATAGGTGCGTTCTTCTTTAAGAGCGTATGCTGTTCCAGAATCGGGTGACAAAGTGAGATGGTGAATAAGCAATTTATAACATTCTTACTTGCGGAACCAGTTTAAGTTGTAGGCCCAAAGAATGCCGGGCAGTGAAGGGTTGCTGGCTATTTCGACCCCTTGGAGTTTCTAATAAAGGGACCCTGAAGGCAACTCCATCCAGGTATTGTTCCCACTAAAAAAAAAAAAATTCTGTGACCCTTTCCGGGCGCGCTAAAGTTTGTCCGACAACAAAAGACCCACCCCACGCATTCGGGCCGGGGGGGGGGGGGGAGGGGTGGAGGGGGTGGGGGAGGGGGTTAATTTAATATAATAATTTTCCCGCCACAATATTCAAACGCGTGACGTCCACACCGAGAAGGACCGGTTGCTGCCGCTTTGAATTGCGGTATGGCATGGCCTCCGGGATTCGCGTTGACCAATTCGGTGATGACGTACGCAGTTTACTTGCGAAATACGCCGGCGATGGCGACACCTGTGCAGTGTATTTTTCTAGCTCGTAGAAGCTCCGTTTACGGTGAGAGTGTTCTAGCAACTAAAACGCAGTATATACTATCACTGTTTATATACTGGCCGACTTCACTTTGTTTAAGCAGGCAAAAGTGAATGAAAGCATATTGCTCCCCCTCTTATCATTTATCTTTTTCTCCGTGGCTTCCTCTTCCGCACATCCGCCGCGGCCGTCACGTCACGGAGCTGCCCTGTTCTTCGTCCGTCTTTCGCCGGCGTCGCGTCTGCCACAGCCTGCAATTACGCGCGCGTTCTTCCCATTCGGATGCCGCGTGCTCGACAGAGAGCAAGAGGCGGCCTTGCGGTAATCGCGGCGCGCGACCTCGCCTCGAGTGCTGTGCACTTTGTCTTCGCGCCAGGAGAGAAAATTATAATTATAATTATATATGTCGAACGCGCACTGCATTCGCCTGTGTGTGTATGCATGCATACTTGTCATGTCTTTAATTTTTTTATTCTTTCTTGCTTTCTTTCATTCTTTCTTTCTTATTTTTATTCAATTATTTTCTTTTACAATGCCCAATGTTAATCAGATTTTTGTTTTTGGAAATGAAAATTAATTGGTTTTTGGGGAAAGGAAATGGCGCAGTATTTGTCTCACATATCGGCCGACACCTGAACCGCGCCGTAAGGGACGAGATAAAGGAGGAAGTTCAAATAAGCATTACGTTGTCGCGTGTGTTTGCTGTTTTAAGATGTAATTATTAGATTTTTGATCCACTCATTTTCTTTCCTACTCTCCAATGTTATTTCACGTTTTGAATTGCTTTTCAACTCATTATTTGATTATTATTGGTGCTATATCTTTTGGTGCTGTGCTTTCTATCCGACTGCTGCTGACTTGTAGTGGTCTCTTGGGCCTCAGTCTAGCTGCTTGAGCAGCTTTTAGCCCAGGAGACAATCCAGCTTCTTTTCTGGAAAAAAAAAAATTATTTGGTTATTTATTTATTTCTGGGTCGTACCGGTACGTCGATGCAAGTGTGTGTCAGTCGCTCACGTCACCGGAACGTGAAGTCACGTACGTTTGTAAGTGGATTACAGTCCGCGGCGCGTTGTATGCATGCTTGAAGCACCGCGATGGCTAAGCTAGGGTGGCTGTAGCCACCCTATCTAAAATGGCATATCGTTTTGCTGATGAACGCGGTGAGTGGCGGTCGACACCTCGTCCGTGGTGGCCGCGTTTCGAAGCTGACCTGGGCCGCCTTCTCATAGAAGAAGAGCAGAAAATGCGCGTGTTTGCGCAGATTTCGGGGCGAGTTAAAAAAAGAAGCCAATGAAAAGAAAAAAAAATGTAATAGACAATCGTGGGAAAAAAGAAAGCCTCTGCCAAGAAGGGAGGGGAGGCTTATCGCTGTTCCTGATGGCCGGGCCGCTTATCGCGCGATAAGGCATGCCATAACGCGATTGGTGTGAAAACAATGGGACGTACTGCGCACGCTTGGAGGAGGACCGCGGAGGAATGCAGATAAAACACGAGTGCTTGCGTTGAGCTAGCAAACGTTTTTCTTGCGGTCATTGTTGCACCCTCAGCCGGTCAAATAGGCGCGGGCGTCATCACCGGTAAAAAAAAGCCAGCCAGCCAGCTCCCAGGCGCAACAACGTCAACTCCCCTTGGCTCAGGTTGTGCAATTGGAACAGTTTTTAATGGCTCTAGTTTTTTTTTTCCTGAATACCTTTCGTTTTTTTACATCTTTTTTTCTGTCAAGATTGCAGAAAAAAGACTTGCTGCTTAATTTTTTCTTCTGCAGTGTTATCCTTAGCACACATAATTAGGGTAGTCATGACCTATTTGTCGATTTCTACCCCCCCCTCCTTAATTTGCATATTATTCGAACATGGATTTGGTTCTTTACAGGTTGAGTGTTGTCGCATTTGGGAAAATTTTCTGTGCATGCCTGTTTAGTGTGTGCGTCCCAATTAAAATCTTGCATGCAGGGCCTTTTTTTGATTGAATGTTCTTAGGTTCACATGTCAGCATCAAGCTGGACTTGAAATGCTTATTAACACAAAACAGCTTTCAGTGTGTTAACTCATCAAACCATTATGCAGAATATGTTTGTATGTGTATATGGTGTGCCGGGTTATGAGGCCCTTGCTTCCGTGAACTAAAACATGAGGAACAAACGAGACCTAGCCTTTATTTGGAGCGTGGATTTCATTATTATCTGTGGAATTTCGCCCAGTGACAGCCGGCCTCAAGGCTGCTCTTGTGGACTTCACATCAGGCTCTGTACAGCGCCTGAAATAGCTGTGGACAGTTGTATTATCAGTACAGGTCACGTAATGTTCAAGCAGCTATGGCAAGTAACTTCAGACTTTAGGATCAGGTACACAATGAGTGCCTTAGTGGCACACTATCTGCTTGAGACCAAGATGCACGTTTGGGCAGCCATAGAGCGTATGGCTGTTTACACAAGATATACGCGTTGAGCCCTTCATCGCTTCTGTTGCAGCTGCTGCAGGTGATGGTTCTGATTGCCTTCTCACTCTGTGTTCAGGTGGTGCTGCAATGCGGAGGTAACCAGGCGCCCGTAGGGGACGTCGACGAGGAGCGGCATCATGTCGCAGCGTGCGGACGCCATGGAGTTTGAGAAGGGCCGCATCCGGGCCCTCCAGGAGGAGCGGCTACACATCCAGAAGAAGACCTTCACCAAGTGGATGAACTCCTTCCTGCAGAAGGTGAGGTCCAGGCCCTCTCTATGACGCTCATGCCCAACTTCTCTCGTGGGCTGTCCTTGGGGACAGAGATGGCAGTTTCGTTAACCTCGGAAGCAAACGGGTTAATCCTCATCACTTACCGTGCTGACAAGAGCGGTGTACAGGAGCAGCTGTGAGTGCTCTTCAGTGCTCATGAGTCAGCTGTGCCATGGACATTGTTGTTTTTATTTACTTTTTACCGCCAACCCTAACGAAGGTCCATTGCTGAGACCTGGGCCAGCAGAAACCACGTTCGGGGTCAGCTGCTGTTCTAAAGACCATGTGTCTGGGTACTGCACATATCTGTGAGCTCTTGCAGCTGCGTCTCTGATGCGTTGAGCGTATGCTTCATTGCTACTGTACCCACAAGATTGGGGACAAAACTTCATCGCAGTTAGTTTGGTTTAGTGGTTTACGCTGTTTTCTGACAGAAGTGAATATAATGAGACCATTAACTCTTGCATTAAGTTTAGATGTTCCTTTACCTATTCAGGCAGCATCAATATGCACAGTTGGTGGCTGGCACTGCTTTGTTAGAGATCAGGGTACTCTGGAAGTTGGGCATTTAACATGTTTCATTGGAAAGATATCAAAAGCCCTTGCTGCGCACAGTTTCCGTCTCTCACAAACAAGAAGTTAGTGAGGAGAAGAAAATTAAGAAAACTAACAACACCAGCAATTGAACACTGTGGTGGATTTCTGTGAAAGTGTACTTGCTACCCTCATTTGCACAGTTATCTTTTGCCTACTTGCAGGAGAGAGTTCTTGCCCATCATTAAAGGTGTCAACTAATGACTTAATCATCCTGTGGAAGCAGTGCAGTGGCAGTGTAAATTACCTCCCATTTAGCTGCTGCAAACACCTCAGACATATTCCTGTGGTCAGAATCTTTACCCTTCCTGACATTCAAGCTTTCGCTGTCTTGTCTGTCCTGCAGTCAACCCACCATATTGAGCACTACAGGGGGATAGAAAAAATTTAGAGATGCCACTGTAGACTCTCTTAAGCATTGGGCGCCATCAGCCATGCTGAAAAAAAAAATAGCTGGGATGCTAATTAGGCAGCAAAGCTTGTGAGGATGTGAAAATACCAATGCACGGTGGGTAATGAGGGCTTGCATTGACCACCTCAGATCTTCGAACATTGATAGTATTCTGGGGCATGCTGTGAACTGCTAAAGCATCCCAGAAGCTTCAGGCAGCCTAACGTCACAGGTCAAGTTCAAGTTTTCATGGCTTAAATGGGAGTACATGCGCAGGGTCTCATGCCTGTTAATTTTCATGGAGGTGTTCATGCAGGCTGTGCAGCATAAAAAAAAAAGAATAGCCAAACTCTTTGTATAAATAATTTTTCTAGCTGCAAGTTGCATTTCTCTGGCACTTGGCTTTCTCTTTTTTTTGCCCATTCTCAACAGTTCTATCTCTAGTAACTATCCTTGTTTAGATGAGCTCTCTTTTTGAGGAAAGCGTAGTTCTCCATGTTCAGTAAGGGTATACAAAGAGCACTGATTGCTGTCATTTACATTATGCTGTAATTTTGCATCATGTGAGTGTTACTTCAAGTGTCACACATTTCCTTTGCTTTCCTGCAACAATGAGCAGCAGCCAGATGATAAAGAGCTGACCTTTTGCCTCTCGGCGATTGTTGCAAAGGGGGTCACTTTACTACCCCCAAGATAAGCACGTGGAAGAGAATGGCATATGCACTGAAGATTGACACCTGGCACCAGTTGCTGCCTTTCTTGTTCGGTTATTTGCTGCACGTGCCTTTTTCGTGTGCAAAGGGTGCTGGTAAATTGTGTTGCTAGGGTATGTGCAGTAGACTGTATCGGCTAGCTTTTCCTAGCATGCCTTTAGTTACAGAGTGTTGTTAGTTTGTTGCCTTTGTAAGCCCCAGTAAAAAAATCGGCATTTGAGGATTGATAGCTGGGAGAGTTGGCGACTTGACAGCGTAGTTTTGGGGAACATTGCAAAACAGATGAAGCACAAAAGAGAGAAAAACAATACAGTCCTCACTCATTTCTGGAACATGAGGCTCTTTTTTGTGATTTAACTCCAACAGCATTTGTGTGTGTGTGTTATCTCCTTTGTGCTTTGTCTGCGTTGCACTTTTCCCAAAAAGCTGTGCAGAAAAATCAATGACTTGAGACATGCATCATTTGTAAAAAAAAAAAATGGTGGTGTTTCTGATTGCATTTGTTATCTGACGTCAACTGTAAAACTGTAGTAAAACAAAGGAAGAATAAAAATACTTAGCTTGCCATGGAAGATACCTCAGTGTTAAATGTGGCCATATTTTTAATTTAAATTTTGTTGCTTTGAGTTACTTCCCACTCATTTTGCCTTTGCTATGTCTTAGCTGGAGTCATAGTTTTGTTTGTGAGCTGCTTGCACAATGTCTACAGTAGCACACGTTTAAGGCTGTAGTCAGGCTGAATGTTTTGACAAGAAGGACTCGGTTTTATTTTTGGGGGTGGGTGGGAGGTGGGTGAATTTTGTTTGAGATGAAAGGCAGTTCTAGGTTAGGTGCATGTTTTCGATGTTGTCTATTAATTTTGGTGGGGCATTCTCTGAAAAGTAGTCATCTGAAAATTCTACATGCTCATTTTTTCTCATGTCTTACAATGCACTTTATAGTTGGCAGTCATGTAAGTTTTGGTTCTCGAGGCAGGAATCTCAACCATGGGCGTATTTATATCGGGCTACTGCTACCATTTACCACATGTGGAAGAATGCATCCGATGCCCTGAATTGAGATTCATTATATTAATAAATTCTAAATGAGCAAAGTTATCTCAGAGTTTATGAATGCGCGAGTCATTACAGCATGTCATGAACAAGTTGGCTACTGCTTGAGTTATTTATAGATACTGAATAATGTAGCATGTGTTTAATAGTGGGATGTAATGCATTTTTTAATATGAAAAGCTCAAATACACACGTGAATAGCTTTAAACAACACTGTCAATGCTGTGGATTGCATTGATTGCATTGGTGGTAGCACTGTGTCACGTTTTGCAACCAGTACTACTGCAGCTTCTGCAAGACATGTGCAAGTGTAGTTTACCTAAATGTGAACCATCAGACATTGCATGGACTGAACAAAAAATGCTAAGTGAGAGGTTTAAGGGCATGCTCCCATTTCTGTGGTCTTGCTGTTTTCGTTTTATGACGTTTTTCACATAGCACTTATTGACCTTGGACGCTTTTCATGTGCTGAGGCCTTTACCTCGGTTACAAATGCACCTCACAGCCACAGCACTTCAGATGAGCACACATACATGCCTGGCGCCTGTAAATTCCGGCACTGTTGGACACCTCTTTCATGACACATATTTGGATGTGGAATCTTTACAGCCATTTTCTTATCACCTTTTTCTCTGTGCCTCTGTCATTCCTGTTGCTCTTCTAATCCCCATTATCTAACTGAGACTGCAGGTGTTTATTGCCCCTCTGTCGCTTCCTGTCCAATTCACATTTTTACAGCCGCTGTAGGCTGTGATAATTCCTGGTGGTAACGCGCACAGGTTGCAGCAGTGTCCAAACACACTTCCTTGATTTGCATTTTTCTGGCCATTTTGAAACAGTTACACTCTGTGATGTGTCAAGGGCTATGCCTGAGTGATAAGTGTTATACTTTGGTGCTCGAAGTGTACCTGGATTAAATTATGGAGCTAAAAGGCATGCCCGCTGACTTCTGTGAAATAATTGTACTGTTAGTTAAACTGCGTCATGAACAGTCTCTCAAATTTCACTTGTAGTATGTTACAACTGATGCTAAAACCAAGAGCAATTACTGCTGGATAAAACTGCACAAATTTGCTTGATGGCATAAAAGTGGAATTGCATGGAGAAGTTAATGTCAGTAGTGGGGTTTTTTAGCAAAGGTAATTTGTTATTTTGCTGCGGAAGGTTATGTACCTTAATAAATGTGAATTTGTATGAGCAAGACAGCTTAATAACTATAACAGTAGTCATGTGGCTATGCATATTGTAATAATATGGTTAAAGGAGTTTAGTTGTTTAGGAAGAAGCAGTGTTATATAATCGTTTTTTTTTCTTGCAAAATGCATGATAGTACTTGTCTAGAAGTGTAAAGAACACATAGAACAGTGGATGTCCACAATTGATTATTGTTTTTTTTTGTTAGGATAGTAATTTTTACGGTGTTTAAAACGTTTCACTTAGATACACTAAAATAATAGAAACAAGAAAACTGTTTTCTCTCTTCTACAACTACTACTGTTCTTTTCGTCTTAGTATAAGAAACGAAAAGTTGTATTTCACTGAGATTTTACTAAAATGCGCTTCGTTTTTGTTTTGTAATTTCAGGCCCGGATGGAAGTGGATGATCTGTTTGTTGACCTGGCGGACGGCAAGAAACTGCTCAAACTGCTAGAGATCATCTCAGGGGAAAAGTTGGGCAAGCCAAACAATGGCAAGATGCGTGTCCACAAGATCGAGAATGTCAACAAGAGCCTGGCATTCTTGCACACTAAGGTATATCATCTCTGCAGATCTTTTTGCAATCTTCTGTCCGCTTATATAATATTGATTAGCCCATAAGTGACAGCTTTTTCTGCTGTGACATGACCTTGAAAATCGAAATATAGCACCTAGGGCCTAGTAGCATCTGTAGTGCCTTTTCTTTAGCTTGTATATAATGGACTGTCATAAAGTATTGAGTCAGCACTTTTCACAAGGGTATTTTTTCCAACTGTGTGCTTTCTGTTCACAGTGTTATCACAATGCTGTCATACCAATTAGCCCGCCATTTCGTTGCATGGCTAATTAACTGTTTCAAAGTTTTTTCTGTGTTGTCATTTATGTGCACACGGGGGTCAATGATAAGAACTCCAAGTTTTAAAGACAACATGGGAGATGTAGTAAACCTTATGCAGAATATACCAAGAACTGGCTTCTAAAATGTATCTCGCCTCTAAGATTTCTGAGGCCTCGATCTCGTTTGGAACCACATAGAAGCTGTGGCTTGGAAAGGAAGATATCGCCTTGGATTACTCTTCAAATATGAGCACCTGCATGTTACAAATAGCGCCTAGGCCAAACTTAGTGGTGAGGGAATACATTTCAAAAACAAGGGTGGTTTACCTTATAGTTTGCCATAATAAATGTATTCATTGCATGGGCTGCGTTTTGTCAACTGAGGATGCTTCTCTAGCTTGTCACATTGTTGTCATCTTCCCTGTCATAATCATGTCAAATATGTGATGAATTATCACCTAGCTACTCAGTACCCAAGAGAGTTGTATTTTTGATACTGGAGATATGAGGGGCCCATGATTATTACCAGGAGCATTTTCACTTATGTCATGTAACATGCAGCATTGCGGATCTTTGGAGCTGTCGTGTTTCACATGCACGCAATACTTGCTTGTTGACAAGTAATGAAATGTTGTCGAGTGTTTCTGTTTGGCATGTGACCTGTCTCCAAGCAACACTGGAAACTTTTTCTTCTTTGGATCTATTTTCAGGTTCGCTTGGAAAGCATAGGAGCTGAAGACATTGTGGATGGGAACCCACGACTCATTCTTGGCCTCATATGGACAATCATCTTGAGGTTCCAAATCCAGGACATCGAAATCGACGTTGTGAGTTCCCGTTTGTTGATTTATGTTTTTTCTTGTGCGCTCAAAGAAAGCCTGTGGGCTAACTCACTCTTCCTTTTTCTAGCCTTTTTTTTTCTTTCCGCATGTAAAAAAAGAAATGGTCTGTTTTTCTGCATTTCTGCAGGACGAAGACAACGAAAGCAGCGAAAAGAAATCTGCGAAGGATGCCTTGTTGCTGTGGTGCCAAAGAAAGACATCAGGGTTTGTTTCATATATTCAATACATTAAGTACAATGTACAAATGATGACTGGTTTTGTTTTCTAAAAGAAACAGGGGTTGTGACTGTCATTGTCACAACAGTGTGTATCATTGGTGTGAGATTACTTCTGGCACCAGTAGCTTCAGATTCATTCATGTGAAGACTGAGTATATGTTACCTGACACTTAATAACAGTTGACATTATGAATTGCTGTAGTGCAGCAGGGTACTATGGTCTGGTGAGTACAGAGAGAATGTTTGGGACGGCTCTGTTGAACAAAACTGTAGAAATTTACATAATTTTTATATTTTTGAAGATTTTTTTTTTTTGCATTGCAGAGCTTGCAGCTCAAATACAACATTGCATTTTAAGCTTGTCATTGGCCAGCAAAGAGCATAGAATTTGTTGGCTTGCACTTGTGAGTGCTTCAGGCAGGGCCACAAGCCTCAGGTGCACTAAAAAAGTGTACTAAATTTTATTTGTCTCAGGGTGAAAGCGAAAATGTTTGTACGTTGCTAAAGTTGCCTACTATTTTGCACTATCTGTACCTGAGGCTCTCTGCTGAGATTTTAAATGTTGTTCTCGCAAGGCTCTTTTCTATGTCATTATGACAGCGCCAATTATGTTTGATTTCGCTGACTAATGCAGTTAGTACATTCTTATAATTAACATTGCTCATCAGTATTGATTTTGCCCACACAGCTTACTGTCTCTACAGTCACATCTCTCCAGCCACACACATAGCACTGTGTGACCTGTCTGTGTGTAGCAATTTATGTATAAGTGTTTAGAGTGCTCATATTTCTTGTCCAGGTATCATGCTGTCAACATCCAAGACTTCAGTGGCAGCTGGCGGAGTGGGATGGGTTTCAACGCCCTGATCCATTCGCACCGGCCTGATCTAATCGACTATGGTACCTTGGAGCCAGCCAATCACATCGAGAACCTCAACAATGCCTTCAACGTGGCCCAACGGGAGCTGGGCATTCCAAGGCTGCTTGATGCTGAAGGTCATTCAACACAGAATTTTACATCTCAGCTTAAGTGTTCTATTCTTGAAAGAAAGTTGGTTGTGCTTTAAGTGCACAGTATCTTTTTTACTTTCATTGCTAACTCTGTTTGAAAAACTGTTGGTTAGGTTAGGTTAGGGTAGGGAAGGATAGGATAGGATAGGATAGGATAGGATAGGGTAGGAAAGGTTAGGTTAGGTTAGGCTAGGCTGGGCAAGGCAAGGCAAACAAAATTCGCTGGTGCTTTTCACTCCTAAACTGTTAATATTGCGTAGATAAGTAGCCATATGCTATTTTTTGGGCTGTACAGCCAGAAGAAATTTCTACTGGAACAGTCATTTCTTTCTCTTTTTTTTGTAGCCACTACCCTCTTAAAATGAAATAATTAACAATCGTAGAAGGTACATGTGACTGCCTACTTCCGGGCCATCGGATTACCTCTCTTGCATCAATAGCAGTTGCATGTATGTATTCTGCTTCTGTCGTTTTTCTCATTTTCTCCAACCTTTTTGTCATTTTCAGACATTGATACAAACAAGCCTGATGAGAAATCGGTCATGACATACGTTGCATCCTACTACCACACATTCGCCCGCATGAAAAATGAAATGAAACAGGGCAGGCGTATCGCCAACGTGAGTACATCCCTTGTTGAATTCAGTCTGATTTCTTGCTTGCAAACTTGTCTTTCTTATCGCATGCTATTACTTTTTATGTGACTAGAGAACGGTTTTTATCATTGCACCTAAGGTTGTGCCTAGTTCATGTCGTTTGAGGCCTATATAATATTTAATGCGGTCTGCAAGTAAGCGAGTAGCGTAAAAAAAAAAAGAAGAAAGAACGCGAGTTAAAATTGGGGGTTAACACCGTGGCTACATTAACCGCCTGCTTGCTGGCATCTGCAGATTGTGGGCCAAATGATGGATGCCGACAGGCAGAAGTACCTGTACGAGCGGCTAACGTCCAAACTCCTGGAGTGGATCCAAGCCAAGACGGCTGAGCTGCAGGACCACTGTTTCCCCAACTCTCTTGAGGGAATTCAGGGAGAGCTGTTGAGGTTCAAGGAGTATCGCACTGTCGAGAAACCCCCAAAGTGAGTACTATTGTGACCTCCTCGCACCTTGTGTGTAATGTGCGTTTTTTTTTTTTTTCAATATGCGAATTGAAGGGAGTACTTCTCTCACTTCCTCTGAGATTTGTCACCTTCATTAGGGATTATGATTCAGAGTCCAAACTGTTGTGAAGATTTCATGTAGTTAATTGTCTTTTTCATCATCTTTTCGTTTCCCCTAATTTCTTGTACATGCTACTTGCCTCGATTGTTAGTACCATCTCTACACTCGGCAATAGCTTTTCTTGGCAGTGTCGGGAAGGCTGCAGGGGCAGATCCTCCGTAACAATGTCATTGCGCCAAATAGTTTGGCTGCATTGGCTGCACTACAGTGCGCCTGACCGCTTGGCGTGTTGCTGTCTGCACGGCTTCTTCACTCAGTCGCTAGTGTAGCTGGCGCCATCTGTGGAATCTTCTTGTAACAAGACATGCCTAGCAAATTCGTTTTAATTGAGGAAACTGTTTCTGCCTTGACTTTTGACCGTTAATTTTGGCAATTACATTTAGGAATATGCATTAAGTAATGGATATTGCCAAAATAGTGTGTTTTAAGAGAAAACTAATAACTTTAACCAGAGATTATATTCCAGTACGTAGGCAGATAGGGTTTGTTTAGCTTCGTAGCTTTCGCTCCATTGCCGAAAAGCGTCGCGGAGTATAACCTTGTACAACTTGTTGTACTGGTGCTGTTATGCGTAACTCTGGCTCCCTTACTTTGCTGTAAGGATTGAGGATACGGGAGACAGACAGGCAGACAGATTGAGACAGTTGAGGTTTGTGAGAAATATTTTTTGATACCATTAGATCCTTCTGGTATTTATCGGTTTTGAGCTTTAAAACTATTGTTGACATCATTAGAGCCTATCATAATTGATATTATTTTTAAAATGCCTAAGGGAAAAAAAAATGTATGCAGTCATGGTTTGACATATTGTATGGTACAAAGTTCTTACAGACAGCTTTGGATGGCTTGCCCTTGGCTTTTCATTGTTAGGAGTTTGTACATAGTGTGCCTGTGCGGGAATCACGCATATCTTGAGAAGGCTGCGGAGAAGAGGGCCTAAAGACGAGCAAAATGTTCTGAAAAAAAAAAAAAAAAGTGAATTGTAGGAAAATGCATGCGTAACAAATTATCAAAGGAAGCTTTGCGTCAAGCTGTTTGCTGTCTAGACTACAGCAGAAGCGTGTCTCAAAACCTTCGTGAGATGTGTTACTAATCACGGTGATGTGATTCTGCTTGCTTGCAGGTACAAAGAGCGGAGCGACATTGAGGCGCTGCTGTTCGACATCCAGACCAAGCAGAAAGCCCTGGGTCGACCATTGTATGTCCCACCCGAGGGCAAGATGGCGCACGACATCCAGCGGGCATGGGAGCAGCTTGAAGAGGCCGAGCATGCTCGCGAAGTGGCACTGCGTGAGGAGCTGCTGCGGCAGAAGAAACTGGAGAACCTGGCATGCCGGTTCGACCGCAAGAGTGCCGTCCGTGAGGGCTACCTCCGCGAGATGGTCCAGGTGCTCTCCGACCCGCGGTACGGGAGCAACCTTTCCCAGGTCGAGGCCACGGTGAAGAAGCACGAAGCCATCAGTGCTGACATCCTAGCGAGGGTGAGTGATGTTTGTTGTGTGTTCCTGCATTAACTGACTCCTGTTGCGAAAATTTCTCTAGCCAGTTCTGGCATTTTGAAAGTTTATAGCTTGCAAGCCTTTATCAGGACCTAGTTTCAGTGGGTTTTTAAATTATCTGCTTATTTTCTGGAACAGGGTTTGAAGCTTCAACAGAGTGAAACATAATGCACTCTAAGAACAGTGTTTTTCTCACAGCAAACTGTGCTGTGTGTTGGACGTCTCTGTGCACAGGATTTTGTAGCACAGAGTACATATTGGTTTTTAATAATATTGGAACAAGCAAAGCAGTTCTTGTGTGTTGTGGCAGGCTGCCTTTTCATCACAGTTGACTGTTTGAGGGTACCCACTTTGGATGATGCCTTGGTTTCTGTGTTGCTTGTGCTGGATAACGGGATAAAGTATAAGTAAAGGGAAACACAGAGAATGTCCTTCCATTCCTGTCTATTTTGCTGCTGTCATTGTGACTGATTTGTTTTGTTGCATTCCTAAGCTCAACCAGATTCCCGAGCTTTGTGGGCAGTCACATTCTCTTGTCACTATAACAGGATGTACGCTTGTTGCGATTTTTTTTTTCTGTTGCCTTTGCACTTTCTTGTACGTACATCAGTGTTTGCCACTTAACAGTGAGGTTGATGGGCAGTTAATTTTTTTTTTTTTTTCTGTAATACTGTACGCCCCTAAGGGAGAGTGGAGCCACTGGTTATGTTTTGGCAAAAAATACGTCTTGTTTATTTCTTTAATTTTTGTTCTTTTTTTTCTGTCAGTTATGCTTGCCAGTTTTCGCACCTTTTGGTTCGTTAAATGCACATTTTATAATTTCTCACTTCAGGAGGAGCGGTTTCAGAACCTAACGAAAATGGCTGACCAGTTGGAAGCTGAGAACTACCATGCAAAAACGAGGATTCGAGTCAAGTAAGTAGGCACCCTCACATCTGATATGGCTTCAGTAACTCATTCAGTCAAAGTAGGTACTTTGGTGCTTTATTGTGTACTGAGTGCAATAAGTGACCTGAAACTAGCAGAATCCCTCTATTGTAAAGTAATTTGAGCCAACAAAAATCTTTGCTATGTCAGCGACTTCACAATATCAGTTGTGGTTGACATGACTCTGAGGATGTTGTCTGGTAATTTGCCTGCTTACTATAAACACTTGAAGTTTCATTTAACAAAGAAACACTTAGATATACCTTCCATCCTGCTCTGATCATCCCATTATGTACTGATTATTTATTTTTGTATCGAATTTTATGATACCACATATTAGATTTCATCTAAGTCTGGTGGGAGCACTGTATTTGCACAAACATAATGTGAGGGGGGAGTTTGAATTTATATGAAAACTGACGCTTTGCATGAACATGGCGTCACCTTCCACAGACCCAGTGGCATTCAATAGGCAATAGCTAAGAAACACTTGTGACGCAATGAAGCGAGGTGAACTTATTCCACACGCAGTGGAGCTGCGCCTCCACTTCTTTCCATGTGCGCAGCGCGCTTTGCCTCATGGCCCCAAGGCTTTCAAAAAGTTGGCCCTTCCTCGCAGCCCGCGAGTCTAGTGGCTAAGCCATCTCAAGTAGCGCCATTTTTATCGTCTTCCATATCCATTTGCCTCTGAATGTTGGCCTTACGATTACGCTGTTTCGTTTTTCGCGATGTCGACATTCCGCGGGATGTACGTCGCCATCGCTGAACGCTGGCCGTTCCTTTCGTTTTAAGATGTCTTCTCTATATAAACGAAAGAAAAAAATACAGAGTCGTCTATGGAAGGTGAAACGGGCAGGAGTTTCATTTTACGCTACCTGTGTTCTTACTACAACAGGGTTCTATATATTATTGAAAATATTTGTGTTCAGGTTCTTCAGGTTCAGGTTGTGTTCAGGAGGACAGGCTTTTCAGCTCTTGCTTTCTGAAAGGAGGAAAGAACCTAAGAAGTGTGGATGAATGTGCAATACAGGCCAGCATGAAAGTATTATTATCTTGCAGTGAGTAGGAATGCTAACTTGTTTACAATAAAGGGTTTATAATGAGATTTCACAGTTTTAAAGGGGCAAATAAAACAAAACGGGGATGAAATCTGAAATCCTGAAGTCCTGCTTGCTCCTTGAACTTCTAGAGTTAACCTGGAAATGTTTCTCGTGGTGCTGTTGAACTGGTGCAGTTCAACTGGTGCAGTAGGCAACCATCATGTTAAGAGAGTACTGTCATCCAGGAGCACAGTGGAGAGCTCCGTGTAAAATATAATGCATCAAGTTGGTCTGTTTAGCACCAGGTGGCACTAAGCTATTTACAGCTGATGTTTCATGTTTCGACCTGGGTTTTTGAGATGGACGGGCACCTTTTTTTTTTCCACACGTGTGTTCTCAAAGCCACATATTGTGTGCTGTGTTGCTATACCACTGCATTTGTGTTTTCTTTTTCCCATAGGGAAAAGGAAATAATGGGAAGGTGGCATTTGCTGCTGGATCTTCTCAACAAGCATCGCGTGACCCTGAACAATGTCAGCCTGCTTATGAGCATGCTCCGAGAGGCAGACACCCTCCACGGCGAGATTAAGGATGTTGAGGTAAGAATCAACATCCTCACATATCACCTCCGATTGTTGGGTCACTTGCGTTCACTGCGTCATGGGTCACATCGTGTATTTTTGCTGTGTGGCACGAATTCTGGGTGGCGCTATGAAGCCATTGGACAGCTCAGATTTTTCAAAGAGCCTGTGAAAAACACATGCCAGATTGGTATTGTCACCTGTTATCTGTTCTAATAAGATGACTTTGCTGTAGCCTCATTGGCTGGTCACACTGCATCCAAGAATATCTAAGGGTGGCCTGACGCACAGGGATTGGGCACTGAAAATTGCTGCCATAGTGAACATGTTAATCTGTTTAGTTTATAATTTGGCACCCAAATGTATATGCCTTATCTTTTCGGCTCTTTTTAATGTTTGTGTTCATAGCAGAAGCTCTCCTGTTCACTGATGAACTGTTCACTTGTTTTGGTGGTTTCTGGTTGAAGATCCTGTTGATCCTATTCACCTTGACACTTTCAAGCCATTGTTTTGCATCTACATGAGTGCCCTGCTTCCAGGCTCAAGATAGCAGTGCTAATACCGGCCACGTTCTCATTTGATGAGTGTATCCCAAGGCAACAAAGTGCTGCTAGTGTAGTCATATATGAGAAAAGTAGATATTTTTTTTAGAAATGAGTGTAATGCAAAAAATACAACATTTACCTGGATATAATGCATTTTTTTTTATACTGATAATAGAAATGAAAAGTCGCCCCATGCATTATAATTGAGTCAACTTTGTTGGTTAATTGAATTTTTTTTTTGATTCGGTGCATTCAGATGTGATCAGTATGTTGCACTCATGAACATGCTGCATTTGGGCAACTACGGCAGCAAATACATTCAGAAAAGTAATTGTCACAAAGGGACGTGTAATGATAGTATAGCTGGTGCGTTCATTGCACTGGCAGGGTGAGCTCAAGACCCTGCTTCATGTGTGCCGTCTTGCGCTTGCCATACCTTTCAAGCAATCCTCGTGAGTCCTTGACCCTGCCTCCTTCCAGACTGAGTGGCGACTATCTTTTGTTTCGCTTTCCCCGTAACATTGGCCTCGTGGTTTACCGCTGTCGTCGTCCTTTGCGTGTTTGTCCCTCTCCGCAACAACAGGGCAGCTTCCTGTCCGATGAGTACGGCTGCCACTTGCTGGCTGTGGAGGACCTGCTGCAAAAGCACGCCCTGGACGAACTGAACCTGGCCTCACAGGGGGAGGCTATCCGCAGGCTCACCCAGCAGTCGGCCCCACTCCTCAATCAGGGGCACAAGGAAGGGCCCGTGCTGCAGCGAAAGCTTGACGACCTCAACGCCGACTACGCGACGTGAGCATTCACTCGCTGATTTGTTTGCTTGTTCACGTTTCCAGCAGTTTCCTTCCAGGTTCAGAAAGCTCTTTTGTTTCTTTACTCAGGTCCTGCTGAGTGCATAGACAAATTTGTGTAAGATGAGAACTTGCGAGGAGCTCCTCTCTTGTGTGTCTTTAACTGTGCATGGTGGTCCATGCTTGACTGATTTTGCGCTTCACTGCCTTTAAATGCAGAAACTGCTACTGGCTTTGAACTCTGGAGTTCATGCTCAGCAGCAGCAGAATGCAACAGCCACTTCACTAATAGACTTTGCAGTGCTAGCTTAGTCGTAACGAGTACTTTTTTTTCCCCCATTCTGAATTGCTAGCCCTTTCCTGCTTTCCAGGCTACTACAATACCGGAGTAAAAAAAAAAATAAGTATAATGAAGAAGTATAATGAGAAGCCTCGGCTGGACAGGACTGAATGAACATTAGTTAGAGCACGGTTAATACAATAACACATGAATACTCTAGTATGTCAGCGGCTGGTTAAGGCTTGCTGGCATAGAAGCAGGTAGTGTGAGGTAATTATCATCTGGGAGGCCAAAAGTGTAATTTGTGATTCAACTTATGAGTCTCATTATAATAGAGTGAGTAAAAAAACAGCAAACCCATTTGCCTTTCAAGATGTATCCAACAGCCGTTCCTGTTCTTCGAAGCAGTGGAGTAATCAGCTCGGCTTTATTGTAATCGTGCTATTTTCTGTTATTTCTCGCTTGGCCATCACTCTGTCTGTCCCGGTTGTGCAGGCTTGGGAAGCTGGCAAAGCGGCGGCGGCGGCAGCTGGATGAGTGGCGGGCCTACTTCCAGTTTGTGCAAGACCACGAGGAAGAGGAGGCCTGGATTCGCGAAAAGCAGCGCATCTGCAAAGCAGTGGTTGGCGGCAAAGACCTGCTGGCTCTGGTCTCTCTCCAGCAGAAACACAAGGTAAGGGGGCATATAGTCAAGGTGAAAAACGTAGCGCAAAGAAACGAGGACACAGAAAGACGGACAACACACGGCGCTTACTTCCAACAATAGTATATTTCAGAAAGAAAAAGTGGTTTTATAACGAAATCACGACCAACACGCTGACAAACCATGTGCTAGCAAAGCGTATCAGCCAGATATGCGAGCTCTTTCGCCATCAATGATACAGAGGGGGTACTCACACAATCATCTTTCAAAAGTGATATCCATTCCGCTTCTATGATTTCTCGTGTCAACCGGTTATTGTGCACTTTTAAAACCATGCATTGTTCAAGAAGCGGTATGCAGAAATCATAGAAGCGGAATGGATATCACTTTTGAAAGATGATTGTGTGAGTACCCCCTCTGTATCATTGATGGCGAAAGAGCTCGCATATCTGGCTGATACGCTTTGCTAGCACATGGTTTGTCAGCGTGTTGGTCGTGATTTCGTTATAAAACCACTTTTTCTTTCTGAAATATACTATTGTTGGAAGTAAGCGCCGTGTGTTGTCCGTCTTTCTGTGTCCTCGTTTCTTTGCGCTACGTTTTTCACCTTGAAGTTATGAACCAACAAGCCCAAGCATATACCCTTCGGGCATATAGTCTCTTCTTTGTCATTTTTTTAAAATATCGAGCTTGAATTTGTCTCTTTCTTTTTTGATATATCGAGCTTGAATTCGTCATACTTTTTTTAAATATCGAGCTTGAATTCGTCTCTTTCTTTCTGGAAATGTTGAGCTTGAGTTCGTCTCTTCCTTTTTGGAAATATCGAGCTTGAATTCGTCTCTTTCTTTTCGAAAATATCGAGCTTGAATTCGTCTCTTTTTGGAAATATCGATCTTGAATTCATCTCTTTCTTTTTTGAAATATCGAGCTTGAATTCGTCTCTTTCTTTTATGAAATACCAAGCTTGAATTCGTCTTTCTTTTTGGAAATATCGAGCTTGAATTTGTCTCTTACTTTTTGGAAATATCGAGTTTGAATTCATCTCTTTCTTTTTGTAAATATCAGCTTGAATTCGTCTCTTTCTTTTTGGAAATATCAAGCTTGAATTCGTCTCTTCACACCCAAGTTTCGAAAGCAGCTTTGGCACAGACAGATGACGGTAGGGCAAAACAGTTTTTAACATGTAAAGGGGTGAACAGATAACCAATGTCTGTTACGGAAACAAGGCTCAATCAAAGGAAAATATAGCCAAGGGCAGCTGAAGTCAAGTGGAGAGATAAGAAAATTGCTGGGGTTAGGGGGTGGCAGCTGGCACAAAATAGGAATAATTAGAGACCAGTGGGAGAGGGTTTCGTTCTGCGGTGGACGAGATGTAGTTACTGATACTGATGATGATGGCGACAGTTTGCTGCAAGTTTTGGTGCAAACTTGAAGGAGAATGTAGGCAAGGAGAGGTGAAAGCATTCTGTGGATGAAAACTGCAGGCATTGGAAGCGGAAATCGGAGGTCACGACGGCCACATCCAACGGCTGATCCTGGCTGGCGAGAAGCTGCTCGAAGGACACCACAGCCAGAGCGCTGATGTGAAGCAGCGCCTGCAGGCACTCCGTGAACGCTGGGCAGAGTTGGCCGACCTGGCTGCTGTGAAAAGGAAGCGCCTGGAAGATGCCTACGAAGCCTTCCAGGTTAGTCCTGCAGGGTGTTTTACTTTTTTTTTTCCTCTATGTCGTAGCTACATTCTCAAACGTGTGGCTAATTTGAACTAAATTACTCATTTACCATGAGTTGAAACCATTTCTGCATGCTGTAGGTTACTGAATGCTTGAGTGTCATTTTTGAATTTAGATCCTTGGTTCACTTACCATGGAGCATCCTTCAGAAAAATATCAATATGAAAACATGTTCATTAATATAATCTCTAAAAATCACACCTGCAAATTCCTGTTTAGATTACTGTAAAGCATGCTGTTGTTTCAATGTAAGTTTTGGTTACTGGTAATGATGCATGCCTGTACAAGAATGTGATGTGGCAGCATGGGAACTAAGAGAAAAAAGAATGTCAGTGGCGCTAAGCTGACTTCCTATAAAAATTTTACGAGTTCCTGAGAGCAGAGTACAACGGTACTTGTACAGTTACCTGCCGAAAGTGCCCTGGTCCGGCTGAAAAATAAATTTGATCTTAGTTTGCTGGCAAAAGCAAGCAGACTGTTTCATTTGGTTGCACCCTCACGTGGTTGTCAATGTGTGTTGTGCAGTACCACGCAGACGCCAACGAAGCCGAGTCATGGGTGCGCGAGAAGCTGGCGCTTGTGTCTAGCAAGGACTATGGGAAGGATGAGCCCAGTGCTCAAGCGCTCCTCCAGCGTCACAGCTGCCTCGAGAGCGAGATGAACGCCTACGGTACGGACATACGCCGGCTGCGAGACCAGGCCGATCGCATGGTGCGCTCTGGCGTCGACTCACTGGCCATTGTGAGTGTGTTTTTTCTTCCGTCTCATCTTCGCTACTTCCTGTATTGTGCATTTTGTGTGGTTCCATGTTATGGTTCATTTGCACCTAGCAGAACTAGGTGCAAAGCTGTCACTCTGAGGGTAAAACCGTGGTATCCGAATGCTTGCTAGTTGTCAGTGTAACCTGCAATGCAAGGTTGGCAGCCTCACTCCACATTAAACTTGGTACTATTCTGGTACCTTGGTATGTACAAGGTACCGATTTTAATGCTCTGCAATTAAGGCACTAGAGCACTGCATGGGCTGTAATTATTGGCCCAGGCCCGGCATTCTCTACCATTACCCACCCAAGCCCGGCCTGGCCCGGTTTCTCTAATACGTGCCCGGGCCCGGCTCAGGTCTGAAACCACACAAAAGCTATGAGTGCTTTGCAGAAGTGACAGTGTGGTTGTTACTCTGAATTTCAGTGAAAAAGAGTGCGTCGTTGTTAGAATAGAGGTCTGAAATTATCTAGAAACACTTCAAGTTTGAACTAGTTGGTTGTAACGAGATATAATTATGCAAATGCGAACTGGTGTGAAGCCACGAGGATGAACACACACAGAGAGGGGACTGGGGCCAGTCCTGTCTCTGTGTGTTTGTCCTCGTTTCTTTGTTCTAGTTCGCATTTGTGCGAATTCCTCTAGTTTCTGCTTATGGTTGAGTTGGCACTTTTTTATTTTTTTTTACCCAGAAGAAAGTACAATGCTTTGAATGGCGCACATACCAATTTTCTGAAAAAAAAATCAACTGAAGCTTGTTTCCTGCCTCTTATTTTGGGATTTAGTTTTCGCAAGCAAATGTAGAACAGCCTGTAACATTGCAATCAGTTTTCCACCGCCACACAGGAAGTCACGTGCGACCACAATGCAGTGACGTGTCCGCTTGTGTCTGTTCAAACAGCTACTTCTACCACTGTCGCTTGTCTCTCACCATCCAGCAAAAACAAAACATCGGAACATCAGATGGGCTCGGATATATTATGCAATGAAGATGTCAACTTCTACAGGCCACTGAAACTGAATGTTAATGTTGTCGCATCTTGGACAGTTAGTTTAGAAAGCTTTTGTAGAATTAAAGGGCAAATAACAAATAGAAAAGGCAGGACTTGACAGACGTTGTGAAAAGCGCTTCGCACGAACACACAGACCGAAAGGATAGAAGCTGCACAGCACTTATTGGATGCACTTCCAAGGCCCAGATTTGCCTGAACGCACAGCTTCCTCTATGCTGCGGGAAAACCAAACAGAAAAAGTACAACTACGATTATCAGGAAATATGACACTTGTTGATATAGAGCGTGGAACATTACAGATCCAAGGTGCATGCTGGGGAGGAGGTATGTGTTATGCACTCGGGGCTGAAAATCTAGCACCAAAACAGAACGATTAATAAATTCGCATTCTGGAAATAGTTGAAAACTGGCTCTGTCTTGACCTTCCATTCGTTAACCCCTTGAGAACATAATTAGTGGGCGTTCAGTGAAAGCATCCTTTCACTGCATAGGCCGGAGCCTGGCTCAGCCCCATTGGTGTATAGGCTTGAGACTGGGCCCAGCCCAGGCCCAGCAAAAAATTGTTGTACCGCGGGCCGCCCAAGCCCTTGCAGTGCTCTACAAGCTACCAGCAGGGTACTAAACTCAGTACAGCTGCAAACAGTGCTGGATGGGGAACTCCAGTGCTTGTCCAGTATTCGCAAAGTTTTCAGTATGCTGAGAGCTGACGTAACTTCCGAGTCAAGCACCGAACCTGTGGTCCTGTTACAGCTTTGAAGCCAGTTAGACATTCATGATTTATATCACAGAACCTCTTTATCTGTCCCTACAGCCGACTAACCTGGCTTTGTTGCGTAGTCTCTAATGAGGCCATCTCTTTCATGCATTCTCCGTCTCCTTGCTCTCCTGCACAGTACCTGGACGCTCTGAATGAAGATGCTGAGCCGTCCGAAGACTGGACTGAAGAACTGCAGCTGGTGCCCGTTGAGGAGTGGGTGGACGAGGTGGTTGAGAAGGAGGTGATGCAGTCGGTCGTGGAAGAGCGCAAGGTGCCCCAAGTCAAGGCCCTTTACCCCTTCTCGGGACAGAACATGAACGTCCAGAAGGGAGAGGTAGGTTCCCACTGCCACTACTTGTCATCATTGTTATGCTCCTGCGTGACAGTATCTGTGCCCTGTGTGAGAGGGTTGCCCTCTTGCCTCGGAAGTGTTCATGTACCGTGCAGCTAGAAGTGCGTTTGGGTCACATCAACTGACCGTGAAGATGGAGCTGTAAATCTGGAGTGACATCTCCTGAAATGTAAATCTTCATTTTGTGGTGTTTACAGCATAAAGTTATTGTATGGGTAGTTGTACAAACAAGCAAAAAGGGCAGGGCAACATTGCTCTTGCATGTTCAGTTATTGGGCAAACATTTCTTACAAAGCCTCCTTTCATTACAAAACCCTCATTTGCACACATTTGAACGCATGTATCCCAGGGCTGTACAGTGTGAATGACTCGATTTTGGTAAGGACCCGATTTTCTCAGTTTTTAAGGGTGGACTACAATTCCACAATTAATATGCACTGTCACTCGAAATTGGGTCACGCAAGCACTGTATGCCCATTTTACATTGGCCGGTGTTCACCGAGGCGTGCACTAAGATGTTCTCGTATCACTACAGGCAAGGTCGTTCATGTGTCCGATGTAGCAGTAAAAAAGCAAGAATCGGGGGTTTTCTCAATGGCTATTAATAGCACGTTCACACATGTGGGGGCGTTGAACCCTCATACTACATCCCTAGAAGCACTGCAGTCCACGTATAACAATACTTCAGAGAAAACTGTGAAAAATCTAGTTGTTATAATCGATAATTGTTATAAATGGATTGTTGAAAACATTCGTCCTGAAAGCACCTGCATACGTCCTGATTCTCATTCATCACCTAGTCAAAGAGGAGCTTTTATAGAAGGTAGGTTGTACAAAAAGAAAAACATTTATTTCACTCTCTGATCAACTAAGAAACAGGGCGTCACATGTTAGGCACACTAAAGAAGTCAGATCAGCACGTGCCTATGCAGCAGCTGAACTTGAAGATTGGTTGTGCATAGCATCAAGGTGCTGCACGTACGCTGATGGTAATCCTCTCGAGTGCACAGTCTATGAGGGAGCCAGTCAATGGCAGTGCAGTTCCGCTTGACATCGGAGGCTGGCCACAGCCAACATTTCCTCCTCATTGTCACTGCTGCTGTCACAGTTGGATAATGCTGCTACTTGGCCTAATCCTATGATTTCATTAGGCCTCGGCTTTATTCCACTGGCAGATCTTTTTAACATTATGCCCAGTATGGTTACAAAATCATCACCCAGAGGGCTCAGATTTGATCGTTGTAGCCGATATGTGGTGGGTGCTCTGTCGCTACAAACGGTTTATTTTTCCGCAAGTGTAAGGTATGTTTTGATTGTTCTAGAACAATTCATCGTTATAACCGACATATCGTTATAAATTGTGTCGTTATAAGTTGACTGCACTGTACTTCACAAAAAAAAGGCAAAAAGCACCATTCGTGCACTGACTGTCTCAGATAATTTCTACAGAGTGTTTCTGTATCATTAGAAACATCTGTTGCTTTTCAGATTGCTTCTTTTAAACCTTTTTTTTTTTTGCCCTGGAATTACATGCAGTAGAGTGTTTAACAACATGATTGTTGCAAAGACATCAAAACAGAAGAGGGATATATTCTTTGTTTAGCATATGGCATCAAAACATTGCACACCACTCCCAGTCTGCATGCTAGTCGATTGCAGTCACAGTCGATTGCTAGTTGATTCCTAGTCACAGTTTGGCCACCGCACACCACTTACACAGACGTGCTCCAGAGCAGTCTGTGTCTGCCATTGCGCGACAGTCTGCACAGGGCCTCGTGGAAGCTCTTAAGACCGATGGAGTACACAAACGGGTTCACAACCGAGGCCAGAAACTGCACAACGGTGGAGAGCATGTCCAGCCAGTCCGGAATGGCCTTGGGCCCCAGCAGCACTTTCACCAGCTTGGTGAAGCAGAATGGGGTGATGCAGATGAAGAAGATCACAATCACTGCCAAGATGCTCACGAGAATCTTCTGATTTCCGGGCCTTTTCTGGCGAAACGACAACTGGCGGCATGGCACTCCGTTCGATGCACGACCCTTTGGCACCACCACCACTGCCGTCACAACTGCATTTGAACGCAGGCGGCGCACTGACACGAGGATGCGAGCGTACTGCACAAGCACAATGGCCGCCGGCGTCGCAAAACAGAGTGAGAATGTGGCGGCGTAGTAGATGATGTGCTCGCGCCGAGGGTGCCAGTCGACATCGCAGACAATGTTGTCGAACTGGTACGCGGTCCAGTCGAGAATGGCGGGCACGACGGCAAACACAATTCCGAGCGACCAGGGCAGGGCCACCATCTGCACCAGGCGGCGCCACGTGCAGCGTTGGACGTACTGGAGCGGCTTGTGCACAGCCACGCCGCGGTCTAAGGCGATCATGGCGAGTGTCACGCTCGATGTTGACGTGAGCCAGTAGTTGAGGATGCCGTGGAAAGTGCAGAAGCTTGGGTTGTCCAGCGGCCAGCCGTCATTGGTCAAGGCACACGCTGATGGCACCTGCAGATGTTTGTGTAACAAACGAAAGGATAAGCTGTACTCTATGCTGTACACTCCTTTTTGTCTCTTCAGCTTATCTTTTTAAGAGCAAAACTGCATATTGCAACAAACAGTTTGTGCCTAACTCCCAAGGTTCTGTAGAAAGCAACAACATACATGTAGAATTCTTGTTCGTGGCTGTGTGTAACTGATGCACTCACTGAACCATTCTGCTGTAAATGTGGCGTTCTAGAGGAGCATCTAGAGGATCTCGAATGGGGCAGCTCTACTGCACAGGTTTGTGTGCTGTGGCTCCTAGAGAAGTGGCCTGGGAAATTTTAAAATGTACTGTATGTATTATAATTGGCATATGAGCTGCATCAAAGGGCTGACACACTTCGAGTAGCGCTTCTAATTCGAAGTGAGTGTCCAGCCATTACGATGGCTTGGACCTACCAGAAAGACTCTTCATTTCCACCCTTTTTTTTACGTATGAACACAAGCTCAGCTTTGTTGAGGTCCAATTCTGGAAATTTCTTGCATCATAGAGTTGCGGAAGGTTTGTGCTGTGGCATCGCACAATATTCAGGTTGAAAGCTGCCGTGCACATTTAGCAGCGCAAGATGTAGAGATTATGTGCATCACAGCGCAAGTCTGTTTTCACAAATACATTTAAAGCTGCCCTAATGCACTCTAGTACTGTTATGATGCCCCGCTAGACCTAGGACATGCTCATAACAGTGAGGTTCGTAGTTATGACCTTGCTGTACTGTCTGCCTGCTCACGCACTTGCATGCTGTCCCGAACTGCATTGCCTAACCATGTCGTATGCGCGCTTCGCTGGCCGCAATGCACTGTTGGGCCCTGGTACATTGCCATGTGCTCAGCCGTGTGTATCGAGGCGTGCTTACTGCAGCCATTGACTAGACCTCGCGCAGGCTCGCGCAGCTCACGTGGATTGAGAATAACAGGAAATTGAGGTGCACACGGGTGCTAGTGTTGTCACAAATGAATCGGGCTGCACCGTATAGGGTTATGTGAATGTGTATTAGAATTTTATCAACGCTTTGCTGCGCTGATTTTCAAGTGATGAATCTTGAAAGATGACATTTGCAATATTTCAGGATGCGACTTTAGTGAAACTGCAGCAAAACTGCTCAGTTGAGCTCAGCATCTGGTAAATTTAGAGGTTGCCAAAATTGTACTCAGGATAGACTTTGAGGTTAAACCCGCATTACTGGTGGGCATAATAAAAATCCAATGCATAAGACAGTTTAACCGCAAAGAGGAATAGTTGTGATAGCCTTAATCAATGCGTGCTAATAAGTTTAGATTTAACGTAACAAAGTTTATTTAGTATGAAGTGGTGCCATGTGTTTAGTATGAAGTATTATTTTAGTATTTAGTATTATTTATTTTCGTATTTTAGTATTTAGTGTTATTTAGTATGAAGTGGTTCGCACTGCTCAGCATTTTATGCTGATGCCTACTCTGACGGATACGATTGAAAAGAATCTCTTAACATTTTTGTTTCTCATGGCTACTACCATTTGAGGGTAAATATTTGGTCTTTCAGAAGTAAATCGTAAACATCTGCAGAGGGTTATAAATCGAGAAAAAAACAAAAATAGAAGTAAACCTCAATTGGCCGAATTTGTTTGTGCTTTGGTATGCAGCCTGGAATCAGAAGGTTCAGTTTTGTTGGTGGGACAGACCAGTGCTTTTAATGCTGTTTGCTTCCTGGCTGCTTGCCTTAACTTCAAGGAACAAATTTTCTTCGTGGTTTCCACGTTTCATGAACGTTTGTCAGTTGACAGTTTGCAGTGTCAGGTGTGCCTTAATACTATGTTATGCGCTGGCTTGGGCACTGCCACCCACCATGACAAGTGTGGCCGTGAGGAGGTCGGTCACAGCGAGGCTGACGACCAGCAGGTTAGAGCGGTGCTGCTTGACGTGCTCATCCCAGAGTGACACGAAGAGCACCAGGAGGTTGCCGAGGATGGAGATGCAGAGCTCGGCTGAGACTAGCACGGCAGCCACTGCGCGCTCCGTGGCAGTCGCGCTGCTCACGGCCGTGCGGTTCATTGGGAGCAGAGCACCACTGTCAGGTTCTGAAAGGAAGACAAGAGGGAGGAAAAAAATCACTTTATTAAAGAGCGACAAATTAAGCGCAGAAAAAATCCTGGCCTGAGAGCAGCAGGGCACGCTGGTCGTACTATTAGTCCGACACCAGCCAGGTACTCCAGGTTGAATGAAAGGTTTTGGGGGGGGGAATTCGGAGGGTTACTGGGCACTGAAAGAGACAGTGCTCCAGATTGGCATAGGATGAAGGGCAGTTGGGGCAGGAGGGGTCAGACCGCATGCGAAGCTTGTTGTCGATGGAAGTTAGGGCGATGCTGAATTGAGGGTGGGGTTTGCAGAGTGTCTGAAAGGAGCTATGGAGTTGTGTGCAGTGTGGCTTGATAACGCGCTTGTAGCATAGAGACGCATCACAGGTCGGAGGAGGGCTTGACCAGTATGTGGTTTTATCTTAATTGAATGCTCATTGTACTGACCTCAGCTGCATGTTTCTTGTATAGACAGACTTTGTTGTGGTGTTAAATGAGGTGTGAGGCGAAAAATGAACTTTTGCCGGTTAATGGAATGCGAGTCATTTGCTGGGAGTTCTTGACACATACCTTGATTACAGCGGAAGCTTTGCAGATGACTTGGCAAAGGCTAGATTCACGAGTAAAACGTTGCGCAAAAGATAATTTATGAGTTATACACATAGCGTGTTGTGAGTATAATCTCCTGGGCGAGTTTATTACTACGAGTAATTTTTGGTACGCGGACTACACTCCAAGAACAAGGAAAAGTGCAGGAAATTAATTTTTATTGCTCTAAAAAAATATGCACCATGCTTATTCTTTGATCTGATTTGGTCACCTTATTTTGGTGAGATATAGTATTTTTTGCACGGGGCACTGCAGTATATGACACAGGAAAATGTCCGACCCAGCAGCTATACCTTCTCTGATTACTCATGCTAGCTAGTTAGAGTGCATCCAGAAAAAATATCAACATTCAAGAAAATGATGCCAATTAGATAGCCGGAAGGTAGAAAATATATTTTCGTGCAATGCGTTGTTTGAAAGGAATCCCATTTTTACTCTGCTTCTGAGGAATTAAAAAAAAAAACCTTTAAATTCATGGCTCAGGGCATAGACCAACTGTTTGGAATTGTGAAGTAAGACATTGTGATTGTGCAGGGCAACTAGCACCTTTGCCGTTATGGTCAATGACCTTTCTGACGTGTCTGTTTGAAAAAAAGTGAACAAAGTCTGCTATGTCCTTGTGTGGACCAACGTGAAGCTTTTAGGATAATGCCATTGAATAAATTAGTCATGTGTATGTTTACCATATTTACAAGCATAGCAGAAGTGCAGTGGTTGCTGAAACAGAGGTGCAGTTCATGTGGAGGTTTTTCACACTAGTGCTGTAGCCTTTGCTTGGCCATTGTGTTTGTTTTCTTCATCATCACACTTAATTGCTTAATGGAATTTTGCGTGTAATTATATCTGGATTTATCAGTTCATGACAATAGCATTCAATAGTCTTATGCAAAATCTGCCAATCGTTAGAGCTACTTCGTGGTCGTTTCATTATTTTAGCTTAGGCTAAGTCAATATCAGCATGATGAAGGCCAGACTTGGAAAAAATAGCTGTCTTGCAGCTGTTTTTTTTTACTGCCACCATTCCTGTATAGCTCTGAAATAAAATACAAGTCAGACCATGACTAAATAACTTTAGTTAAGACTGTTCAGCTGTGTTTTGAGCACCCTTATTTTGTTACAAAGAACTGGAAGAGCATGAACAGAAGCGAGCGATATGTTTTTCTTAGAAACGAAATGTTCTGAGTGAAACAAAATGCTTTTTACATGCACCGGGAGTCGAGAGGCTGGCTGGGCAGGGCCTAAGCCCGGCTTTATCACGTCATTGCACCCATCGTACCTCACTGCGTACATGCCTTATCCGCACTAATTGTGTTTACGACCCCTAGAGCCGCTCTTTGTGATGGCTTAGCGGGAGGGGGAGATTGTCCTGCAAGGCAAGCCGCTCCAACAAGGCGAAGAAGAGAAATGCCGCTGCACTTACTCGGAGCCTAAAAGCGACGCCACGAGCTTCCACATTTTCTGGCCGTCACCCCACTCGTTGGCGGCTGCTGCACCATTGCTCCAAGCCATGGTCACGGCTACTAGGCACAGCTCGAAAGCAGCGGAAGCGGCATCGTAACACCCCTGGGCTCTGTCGTTGTCACGTTTCCTCCCACCACGGCTTTCAGCGCTGGGCGCACGCATGGCTGCCGGGCATGAAGCCGTTGCAAGATAAGCGCCCGCTTCCTTCACGCATCATCGGCTGCAGTTACTGAGCTGCGCAAATGGAGAGGGAGGGAGGGGGGGCTGTTTGAGAGGGGGAAAGGGAGGCAGCGGTGCGCGTCATTAATTGCCTTCCCTCACACCCTTTGCCCGCTCTTGTATGCCTTGCTTATTGCTCATTCGAGCTCTTGTTGTTGTGGTAGCTGCCGAGTTCCCCTCGCCCACTGTTGTCGGCTGCTGGGAGGAGCTGTTCTTCTTCTTCGCACCTCCGCTTTTTAATTTATCAGCCGGCTGACTCGAATGGGCGGCAGCCCAAGGCTGTTGTCACGCAGAGTGCTCTTGCACTCGTCACGCCTTGGGGGAAAGAGGACGGTACGCTCCGCACTTGCTCCTTGGTGGGGAGAGCATGCCCTGCGCTTGCACTTTAATGGGGAGGGCATGCCCTCGGCTCATGGTGGTGAACGGTTCTTGACATCATGAATCGATGGTTCTTGGTATGCGGAGGCGTGTTCCAGGGGGCGTGTTCCAATTCACTATAAGAAAGTTTGGAACATTTGCACACCTCTAGTAACTTGACTTGCATGTAGACCTTTTCGAAAAGAGGTCAATGTGCACTGCCGTATCGGGCGCTGGACTTCACTCATAGTACAGGAAAGAGTTGAGCATTAAGCTCCCCAATGTTCTCCCCACAACACAGAAAACTGGTTTTCCCAAGGATTGGGAAAAGTTCTGTAGGTTGGCCAATTTCGCTTCAACTCATAATTTCAGCAAGCCAGGTAAACTTGCAGTTTATGTATGTGGTGTGTGCATGCATTATATGCCATGGAGTAATAATAACTAGCAGTTTTCCTCTGGAACCAAAGATTGGCATCGAATATGCATTATACCTAATATAAGCGGTAGCTGAAAGATCTGGCAGCAGTTATAAAGTCATCATCACGGTAATATATGCCTGTGCCTTTACCAAAATAAGGTGTGGGTTAGTAAGATGTTACGAGTGCTTGCTTACATGTGGCAGTCAATATGGTCATTTAGCATTTTCTTCACTTCTGCTTTTTGTTGATAAATAAAAGCCGTGGAGGAAGCCGTAGTGGCAGTGGCTATGGCGCTTGGATGCTGACCCAAAAGACGCGGGCTCGATCCCGGCCGTGGCAGTCAAATTTCGATGGAGGCGAAATTCTAGAGTTCCCGTGTACTGTCCGATGTCAGTGCACGTTAAAGAACCCCAGGTGTTCGAAATTTCTGGAGCCCTTCACTGCAGCGTCCCTCATAGCCTGAGTCGCTTTGAGACGTTAAACCCTCATATACCCTGAAAGCCATGGAGCATAATCAAAAAGACCAAATAGTTCCTTTGGCCGTGTCAATTTGGCCTGCAACCTCAATTAGATCCAACGATTACATTAAAATTTTTTAAATATATAAGCAGCGGCATTCACGACTCCTGTTTTGTTCCTTGCAGATCATGACGCTGCTTAGCCGGACCAACTCGGACTGGTGGAACGTGCGCCAGATGGACGGCGAGGAGGGCTTTGTG
Source organism: Amblyomma americanum (assembly GCF_052857255.1). NCBI lineage: Eukaryota > Metazoa > Arthropoda > Arachnida > Ixodida > Ixodidae > Amblyomma > Amblyomma americanum. The sequence continues at coordinate 197,860,615 of NC_135501.1, read as the reverse complement.
CCAGCCAACTATGTCCGTGAGCTGGAGCCCAGGATCATCCAGAAGACGACCAAAAAACCAGTCAAGGTGGCCGAACGTCGGAAGGTCAAGAAGATCGTCATGAAGCAGCAGCCCGTCAAAATTAAAAAGGAGAAGCGGCTGTCTCCTCGTGAGTCCAAGTTTGAGAACCAAGCTAATTTGCGCATGAAGTTAATTCTAAGTTGATTTGACATCCATTAGGTCTTTCTAGTAATGCACCAGGGAATATCAGAAGAATTTAGCTTTTTTATGTGTGTGCATAGCTAGGGTCATTAATATTTGTCTAATGTACTAGGAGATTAGCACAGCAGTCTCAAATCTTATAATATGTTATGCAGGCCTTTTATTTGTTGTACAATTTCGCTTTTTTTTTCTTCCATGTTTCTGATTGACTAAAAGTCATTGAGAACCCTTGTAAAATGTTGATATTTGCTTATGTGTGCAGTGTAACATTAGCAGTGTTTTCTCTTTGGTTTAGCTTGCCCCTCAAGCATATCTGACCATGTGATATGTTGGCTGGCTTGAAAGCCAACTTAATTATCAGCCTGTATAACTAGGTTCCATTGGCAGACTGCCGTACAGCTGTGGTTGGTCAGTAGAATTTGAACCTAGAAAAACTCTTTGTTCTACAAACCAGTGTGTATCATTGCAAATATTGAAACACTACATGTAGAAAAATAGGGGACATATCAAACGCTTTGGCATTGCAGAAAAGTCACCTAAGCAGAATGGCAGCAGTCCCAAGGATGGTAAAGGTGTCCAGCAGCGCCAGGAATCTATTGAAGCCTCATACCAGAACTTGCTGGCCGTTTCAAAGGTATCACCTTCTTCTATACCGCACTCTGGGTATCGTGGACTGATCACAGTTTTGCATAAGATTTCCACAGGTGTAGGGACTTCATAAATTTTTTCTCAAAAACTTTAACTTGAGGTGTTTGAAAAGCTGGGGTAGGTTATGCACAAGCCTGATCATCCAGTTAGTGTGTGCTGCACCTCTTAACTGATAGAAAACATTTAATGATTGCTTAGCTTGGCTGTATATTAAAATACTAGTATTCCTTTGTTTTTATGTTATACTCTGTTTCTCATTTGAAGCTGAAATTCAAGAAAATTGTATACAGCCGAGTCACCAGTTCGCACATTAAGTCATCAAATCTATGTTGTTTAGTCTGCTTGAGGCACAGTTGAGGCATTGCAGCCTCTATGCTAGCTCTGTATTGCAACAAAATAATGTAGTGAAAAGGATCACATTACCTTTTTTATTCTTCCTTGCCTGCTGTGATGTTATATATGAATTATGTAGAATCTCATCAATCTGAAGAGGATCACATTACCTTTTTTATTCTTCTTTGCCTGCGCTGATGTTTTATATTTGAGTTATGTAGAATCTCATCGATTTGCTGCACTTCAGGAACGCAGGCACTACCTTGAAGATGCCATCCGGCTGTTTGGCTTCTTCAGGGAATGCAGCGACTTTGAAGCATGGATGGTGGACAAGGCAAGGCATTCATTTCCTATTTTCGTGTAGCACAGTGCATTAAGCATAATTGTTATGGATCAAATATTTCTCCTCTGCAGGAGAAGCTGTTGACAGTGGAGGATCCAATGGAGAATGTTGAAGTGCGCAAGAAAAAGTTTGAGGTGAGTTGTGCGCAGTGGCGTGCAAAATGCCACGGCAGTGCCGGGCGAGAAAACCCTGCTTGCATGTCATGATAATCAAGGCGCAACAATGAAGGTCCCACAAGGTGCTGTTGCTGAATGTTGCGTTACATAGGCAGGGTAACCATCAACCATCTTTTTGTTGTACTTGGGATTGTCAATGGTGAAAATATTCAGAGCCTGCACTTCTGCTTTGCATGGGCTTACTGGGACTCTACCTCCCTCTGTGCTGAACTTCTTGCATGAAGCCGGGCGCTATGTTTTACCGCGCACCAAGTTGTGCATTTATGGCTCCGTTACTTACACACCCCGCACATAAAGATCGTCTGGATGCCCTTCCTGGCCCCGTTTTGAAGGGTACCCGTCGTCCAACACATGATGTATTAGGGCCCCAGCACAAGACCACTAAGATCAAAAACCTTGTACCACCACCCTCAAAACCTGTTTTTACCTCTTGGAACAGCTGGCTCAGAAACCATAGAAATCCTCCCACAGCTGTTCTTAACCTAGCGCTTCCATGGCTTGATGGAAGAGGACTGGCAGACGCATTGCTGGAAGGCAAAACTGGGAGTTTTCGATGACGAAATTATTTCTGTCTTCTTCATTTGCAGAACTTTGTAACCGACCTCTCTGCAAGCAAAGTGAGGCTGGACGAAATTGACCGACAGGTGGGAGAGTTTGTCCAGAACAAGCACAGCCAGTTAGACGCTATTCGCAGCCGAAGCCGACAGATTCACAGCAGGTAAAAGACGGGCATCGGTTTGGTTTAAAATTATTTAGCACTTGAGTGTTATATTGGAGTTTATGGTCATCACTGTCAAACACATTGCACAATGTGAACTTCCTTTGTAGGGCCGTGCAGCTTCAGCTTAAGTGCTTTTTAGTATGTTCTTGCTGCAGATGAGCAGTGCTGATGGGCTTCATAAGTTATTTCCATTTTCTTAAAACTGCAGTTTGCTGAATCTCATTTACAAAGAAAACATGCTATGGCATTATAATGCATTGTACTTTAAAACATATCTTTTGCCTTTCTGCCTTTCTAAAAACCTTCTTCGACATGTGTTTTTACTTTCATCTTATTAATTGCAGAGTAGGGCTTGCGGTTACAGAACATGCATTTTAACCACTCTTTGCTCATGTTTCAGGTGGGACAGGCTAAACCAGTTGAAGACTCAGAAAGAGCGAAGTCTTGAAGGAGCCACAAGGTAAGTCTGTTAAGAACCAAAGCCAGTTATGCTTAGTAACCATTAGCATAGCATGCTGAGGTATTAGCATGCCATACTAGATTTGTTTCATGTTTAGCTGGTGATTACTAGACTGCATCAATCTCTTGTTTTGTTTTTTTTTGGCAGTGTGGAGCTGTTCCACCGCACCTGCGATGATGCTCGCGATTGGATGACAGAAAAGCTGCAGAAGATTGACATTGATGAAGTTGGCCGAGACATGAAAACTGTGCAGGCTCTGCAAAGGAGGCATGAGGTACTTTCATGCAACTATGGCATTATAATTACTTATTTTAGTATTGTTCGGTGTTAATTTCGTGTGCATGCTTATTATGCCAGTGGATGAGACTTTGTTGTCTTACTGCCTGTCTTTTCAGAACCTTGAACGGGAGTTGGCACCTGTAGAAGAGAAATTCAACAGGGTTAACCTTCTGGCCGACTCGTAAGTTAAGCAATCTGTTAGCAGCTTTTGCTAATAAACATTACTGTCACTAATAAAAAAAAGCATCAGCATCTTATACCATGTGAAGAAATATAAATTTAACATTACTTAGTGCAACGCTATTTTAATAAATGGCAGTTTCTAACTTCCAATGTTTAAGGTTTGGAATGTGTTACTGGGTCGTTGATATTATTTTTGCATAATACTCGCTCGCTGAAATATTTGACAGGGTAAATTTTTCTTATTTGCTTAAATTTTGCTCTATTTGAAACTCGGGTTTTCAGCTTATCACAGCTTGTTTCTTTAAGCTAACATTTTCGATAGAAAAATTAAGTTTGTGTCGCTATTTGTAGGTTCACTGGTAACGAACATTTTATTACCCTATTTGCTGTTTGAACTACAGGAACACAAAACCTGAGTTCTTATTCTTGCTTTTTGCAGGGTGAAAGCGTCGTACCCAACCGAGAGGACAAATGTAATAAAAAGGCAGAGCGAACTTCAAGGTCTGTGGGACCAAGTCAAGGTGAGCACATCGGATTGAGATCTCTAGCTGTTGTGAATTCGCTCACGAGCAGGTGTTTTAAAAGCTTCTGGTTCGCATTTGTGCCTTCTTATCATTGTGAGCTTGATCTCAACTGCGCATGTGTGGCTCTTACAACCATCTAGGAACGGGCTGCTGAAAGACGTTCCAGGCTTGAGGATTCCATGGGACTTCAGATTCTCGCAAACAGTGCCAAAAGCTTGGTAAGTGATGCAGTAACTGTTTCTTATTTAGCACGCAAGGGGTTGCCGTAGCCTACTTGTTAACATGGGTAGTTTACTAACTCATTGATTTATTTATACTACAAATTGCTGACAAGTTCATGTCATAGTGAGGATTTAAAGGAAGAATAAATGTCCACTCGAAAGGATGAAGTGCGAGAAAAACCTCTTTTTAGCACTGCTTTCTGGCATAGTTGCTCAACAAAAATGTTCAGAACAAAGGTATGTGCAAAAAGTATGCAACTTGTGCATGCTATAAACCATAAACTGTAGAAGTTGTCACATGTCTGTCATAAAAAAGCACACTTTTTTGTTAGGCTGTTAATAATGTGTGCATGTTTCGTAAAAGGAGTTTAAACTGATTCTGAGCAGCTCTTACCAAATAGGTTAGCTGTTCTATGCCTTTAACGTTATAAGGAAAAGGGAACATTTAAATGTGTTGCAAAGTGCAAGAAATGGCTTTGAGCATTTGGTAGTGGCTAGTCAAGCTTGACGGGTTAGTCAGAGGTATATGTATTATATTTTCCTCTATCAAGCCCTGTCCATAAATCCAATGTGCTTGAGTGAAACATGTCTATCTATCTATTTTGTTTTTTCTTAGCTTGCCTGGGTGAGTGAAGTGAAAGTGGCATTGAACAGCCTTGAGCCTGCCAGGGACGTGGCAACAGCCGAGGACAATCTCAAGAAGCACCACGACCTTGGGGATGAAATTCGCAACCATGAGGATGAGTGAGTCCCGTACATATATTCTCTTTCTGTCGACAGCTATCTGAGCTTCGTGGCTGACTTTATGCTTGGAAATTGTGCTAAAGTTGAAAACCCGGAAGGTGGCTAGGGACTGCAAAATATTTCACGAGTGTGCAAGTAACCAGTTCACAGGATAGTGGGCCTAAACACAGCAAATCCAATGAAAGAACGAAATTGCATCTTCAGTATTGCCCTATGTGATGCTGGCCCAATGGGAAGGCCAACTAGACTGACGATGCAATGATACTGGGTTGGAACCCCCAAACAAGAGCAAATTGGTTATTTCTGTATGCCTTTTTTTTTTTTCGAACACGAATATTTGAGAAAGGCCACATCTTTTTTCTTGCTGTGTGACTGGGCACAAGTGACTCTTTATTGCAATCACTCTCCCTTTTAACCGGAAGCTGTTTTGCTTGTTTTCGGCAGAGGTTGTTCAAGCACTTATCCTGAGTGTAACCCGATGACGTCGTTGATGCTCGTTATGAGTAATGAGTACTTGGACCGACAAGTGTGTTTATGTTCGCATGCAGGTTTGCCGACATCCAGGCGCTTGGTGAAAAGTTGCTCCTGAAGAACAAGGACAATGAAGAGATGAAGGTGACATTAAGGCAGCTGCAGGAAGAACAGAATGCCATACACCGAGGGTGGCGGGAGAAACTTGACTACCTTCGGCAGCATGTCGACCTTCAGGTGCTGTGCAGTTTCCTTCGAAAGACTTGAAACGTAAAGTTTTGTGGCTGTGTCTGTTATTTTGCGCCCAAAGGTTTTTCAAACCAAGCATAAAAGATTAGGAGAGAGATCAAATTTGCTTTCTTTTAGCACACGTGTATGTGCCATCGAGTTCTCTCAGTGGGCTAGCTTGCCTTTGTCGCAGGTTAGTTTGCATAAGTGACCTATGATACACCACTTACTGATACGCTAGCTGTCACACCTTAATCAGAAAAAAAAAAAAATTCTGCTGCAAAGTAAGAGCTGCGGCCCTCTCACACATGTGGTGCATTCTGCCATGGCACCATGTGCCACTTGACTTTTTTTTTTTTTTTGGTATATGTAATTGTGACCTCTTTTGTGGTTCGTGTAAAGTTTGTGTACTGGTTATGAAGCTTATATGGTGCGCTTGATTAACACTTCTTCATGGCAGTTGTTTGTCTTGCTACAGGCTTCTTACTTCCAGAATGTCAGCTGCATAACATTGACACATTATTTTTACTTCATTTATAGTCTTCAGCAGTGTTAACAGGACTTGATTATCTTGTTGCAGTTATCTTAAGCAGAGGTTAACTTTTTGCGGAGGGTTTTTGAGAGCACCACTGAGGTTTTGACAGTTCACGTCAACTTTTCTGTGCCTTGGTCTTTCAGATGTTCAACCGTGAGGCTGACCAGATTGACAGCATCACAAGCAGCCATGACGCTCTGCTGGACTTTGAAGATCTTGGGGTGAGTGCACTTGGTTTGCAGCTGCTCGAAAGAAAAAAGAAAAAAAATTGCAAAAGAAAAAAAGTGAGAGGTTCATTTAACTCTTAAAACTTATTTGTCTTGATGCAGACCACGTTGGACGACGTGGAGGCGCTGTCCAAGCGTCATGAGAACCTTATAAACACTCTCCTGGTTCAAGACCAGCGTGTGGCAAGCTTCAGCGGCATGGCGGACAAGTTGATAGCTGCCGGCCACTGCAAGAGCAAAGAGTAAGATTGATGTCAGCTCTTCTAAGATCGGCATCGATTAACAGGCATGCCATACACATGCAAATGCTGCGTGGTGAATAAGAAATATTGTGCTGCGCATGTTTGTTTTTTTTCGTTAGATTACTTAACAAGATTAGTGGTGATGTGGTATTTGGTTTCTGTCCATAGGTGACGAATGACATTTGCTCGCTAGTGCATGGTGTTATTTTGGGAGAAAGGCTTTGGGAAGATGGGGGGGGGGGGGGGGGGGGGGGGACACAGCTGAGAGCCTAAAAGAACAGAGAAAAAAAAAAGAGCAGTGTGCAGCAAATTCGACTTGCCAGTTTTGAGATCTTATTCTGGGGAAAAACCATAACTCCATACCACATAATGCTATGCACTTCTGCTGCTCATGCTTAAAGAATACTGACTCCTGTGTCAATAGGCAGCAGATGGTAACAAACATTGCCTATATGCATATAGTTGAATCTTGTTATAACAAAGTTGAAGGGGCCCGGTGATTAGTTCGTTATAGCCGTAGCTTCGTTGTAGCCCACGTTGGTTGAACTCCAAAGGGAAATTGTCACTCCTTGATTATGTCCATTATTTCGTTATAGAGAGTTTCGTTACAATGAGGTTTGACTGTACAGTTTATAAATGGAAAATACATTTCATGACAATGAAATGCTGATATATTCAAACATGGTCCTTAGGTGCTGTGTGCAGCTTTTGAGAGAGCCTACTTTTGGAACACTTTCTGTATCTTTCAAGCATCAATGTCAGGGCCACTGATGCAGTAACATGCCCGCAAAACTATCTGTGCTTGCTCTTGAATCACTGTGTGCTTTCAGCACACTGAGACTTAAATATTGGGCCTTTCTTATCAGGATTGACAAGAGACGTAACCAGGTCGTCGCAAATCGTCAGGCAGTGAAGGACAAGGCGTACAAACGCAAGGAACTGCTGGAAGAGTCACGGGTCTACCATGAGTTCAAAGCAGAATCGGCCGAGGTGAGATGAGCAGAATTTTTGCCTGGCTTGCAAGCCATATGGCTAAACAAATGTTGATGCACATTTAGCTCAAAAAAGGCAAAACGGAATGAACTTGTATGATACATCTGATCTGTACCTTTTGCCTTTATATGGTTTCTGTTTGAAGGAAATTCGTTAGGAAATTCTTTTATGAATTCGCAGGTCGTGGGTTCGGATCCCACGTGGCATGTGGTTGTTTCTCTTCTGTTTTTATTCATCTCCCATTAATGAAAGCCACAAATTAAAAAAACGAAGCATCCCCTCGGTTGCGGCTTGGTTTCAGTGACTGTTGGCTCCCATCATATTCTGTTTATCCTGTAGGGCAAGTAGTAAATTGTGCATAAGCTGACTGTTTGTGTTGCTCTTACCTCGAGCGCAAGCTAAAGTAATAGTCACAACTATCTTCGCATTGCCAGATGTCGAGCTGGATTCAGGACAAGCTCAAGATGGCAGCCGACGACTCCTACCGTGACCTGACGAACCTGGAGCGCAAGCTGCAAAAGCATGAGGCTTTCGAAGCCGAGCTCAAGGCCAACGAGGCTCGGCTCCACGACATCAACTCGGTTTGTGCCTCTATTTGTACCTCATTGTACTGTGAGCTCTTGTGCCTCTATTTGTACCTCATTGTACTGTGAGCTCTTGTGCCTCTATTTGTACCTCATTGTGCTGTGAGCTCTTGGCAAACCACCTCGCATGTCTTGAGCTTTCAGAATTAAACCAAACAAATCATAATCATTTTAGTTGGCTGGCAATGTTTTCAATATATTTAGTTTTTAGTGAATAAGTCGGTTTTTTTCTTTTCTAAATTTTCGCTTGTGTATGTTATTCAGCCGTGTGGACTTCTTGGCGGCGTCTCTAGTGAAGGGTAGAAGGTCTCGGGGAATTTTTTTTTTGTCACATATGTTTGATGGGCAGTTATTGCTGTGTCAGCCTTCTTGGAGGTGATTTTTCGCATTTGTTTTCTCTGGTCCTTCGAGCATTCATATAAAGAAAGCAATTGAGATATGAATGGCTGCTAGTGAGCACTGCATGGTGTGCCAGCTTCATCCTTATGTCTTGTGCATTGTGAAGCTGCATGCGGCTGTGAATATTCTTGAGCACCGACTTGTGAGCACCAGCTCATACGAATGTGAATTTTCTTGATGGTACTTATAAGAATAGTAGTCCGTAAGTTACAGTGGGTGTGAATGCGTGATGTCTCCGCAGAATGGCCGCAGCTTGATCGCGGGCAAGCACTATGCCTCGGATGACATCCGGAGCGTGCTCGACTACCTGGACGAGCAGTGGCAGGAGCTGTGCAGGCGGTCCAATGAGCGCGGCCAGTGCCTGCGCCAAGCATCGGCACAGAGGGCGCACAACCGGGCACTGGAGGACGCCCGCATAAAGCTGGACGAGCTGGAAGGTGCCCTGGCATCGCGCGACCTTGGACATGACCTGCGTAGTGTCAAGGAGCTGCTCAAGCGACACCAGGTAGAGTTGCGGCTTGTTTGCTTGTAGCGTCATATCACCAGATGGCATGACATGGCATACTATGTCATGAAACGCTACAGTGTTGTCTACAGTGTAATGAAAATGCTCCCTAAGTGCTGGCATATAACTTTGTTGTTTATAACTTTTTTGATAGACTGTTGTAGCTACCAGTCTACACCATAGCAAGGCTTATCTTACTAGGAGTTTATGAAACGTCACCAGTTCCACTCAGAGTTTATGCTCATGACTTTGTCATGCACCGTGCCATGGCGTGACATATATGACTTGATAGTTGATACGTACAGATACATGCCCTATACCAGATTGCTCAGAAGTTGAGGGTTTCTCTGTTTCGATTGCATCCTCTACATTTTAACGCTTTGCTTTGACGCGAACAAAATAATTTCAGTTCTAGAATAAAAGGACAGTTCAGCTGTCCTCTTGAATAGTGAGCACATCCATGGGTAAGGAGCCATTGTTGGGCTATTTCTATTAAGTTCCTTTGTTACTTGCTGAATAAAGGATGCAGAGGCCAAAAATTTCACATTTCTTAATTACCAAAACATCAACTTTTGTTTTAATCCAGAGGTGTCGCTAAGTGTAAAATAAAAAAAAAAAAGTAATTTCCTTTTTTTTTCTGACAAATATAATGTGGAATTTTTGCGCAGGCTCTTGAAGCTGAGTTGACAACATGGGAAGCAAAGGTCCTGGACCTGGTCGGGTTTGGCAAGGACATGGCCGACAGGGGTCATTTTGATGCCCCCAACATACTGAAGGCTACCCGCCTAATCAGTGACAGGTATATGCACTTGGTCTCCTCTCAAAGATGTGCACATTTTCAGCAATGGCGTCATTGTACTGTGAGATTAAAATTTTGAAAAATTTATAGAGTGCGCAAGGTATAGTTGTATTTTTCTAGGTAGTATTTCCCGCTTTTCTCGGAGGCAGTTCCCGTGAACTGCAAAATAGAAAAGAGTATGAGAAAGCTTTTGCACAGAATCGGATGTGGGGCACAACTTTCGGTGCAAGATCGGATGACTTGAATTTTTGATACAGTTTGTTCTTCTTGCTTCAATATTTTCTCATCGTTTCAACTGTGCAGATTCAGCAAGTTGCGTGAGCCTGCAGAGGAGCGCCGGAAACAGCTGGAAGAGTCGCTCAAGCTGCACCAGTTCAACTTTGATGTGGACACCGAGAAGCAGTGGATCACTGAGCACCTGTCGGCCGCATCATCGCTCGACCTGGGGCAGAACCTCATTGATGCCCAGAACCTCTCCAAGAAGCACCAGGTGAGGCGACATCCGGCCGATACCCTTTTTAAAATTGTGGAATGCTTAGGAGTGACACTCCACAGGTTTCAAGGAGAGTGTTTATTGAAACTGAATTAAATTTTGCGGTGTTATTATAAAAAGAAATTCGTCTGGAGCTATCGGTACTGCAACGAAGAACATAAGGCATGAAGTGCTTAACCGGTGACCTGTGGAGCTCTGACTCAAAAGAGTTTGACGTTTCAGCTACAGCTGAACACTGGTGTGAATGTTCAAGAGGAAGTACATCAGAAATGCACGACATAAAGCAGCTGGCTTTCTTCGTGCACAACCAGATGGCTCTTCTGTGATGGCAGATTTTCTGTGCACAGCACCAGGTGGCACCAGAAATGTTCAGTCGCAAAGTATTGTGTGATCATATTGTCACGTAGTGGTGACGGCAGTCGAAGGAGCGATGAAAACAGACAAAAGGTCTTCTAAAAGAAAACTGTTTGTTGGGCTGACCTGCGCCCACAATGGACTGAATCACTCGGCGGCGTCGAAGCTACAAGCGTGCTCGGCAGTCGTCAAACAGAATGCCCGCCGCTGTCGGCCGTGCTCAATTTAAAGCTGATAGCGAACTTTTGAGATAAAGCGTGCAAAGTTACTAGAACATTCCGGAACAATCTAGAATCAGCTCTGCCTGGCTGCGATCAATCAAGATAAATCTAGTCGCGTCTTGCGTCGCAAACAAAGCGATGGAGTGATGTGGCGGCAGATTTGAAGAACGAACAAACACTGCAGATATTCGCGGCAATACCCGTTATTAGCAGTGGTGTCAACAGGTGATCTTTCCTCATAATGGTTTAGTTGTTCACATTGTATCTGCATCCATGTTGTCCTGTGCTGTGCATTGATCCCTTTGGCCTTTCCACCTGACTTATTTCATCGTGTTAAAAACATCAAGTGGTGAGTGAGTGAGTAGCGTAAATCAGCACTGATGAGAATGAGTGACTGCAATTATTTCTTCCATTTGGCTTGCCCCCTTGCTTTCAGAAACTGGAACGGGAGGTGCAGGGCCACCAGGCCATAGTGGACAAGACTTTGGCCGCTGGTGACGCGCTGGTGAAGCAGCGCCACTTTGCGGCCGCCTCGGTCAAGGATAAGTGCCACGAGTTGGTCGCCTGCTGGAACCTGCTGCTCTCTGAGTGCAGTAAGCGCAAGAAGAAGCTGGACCTGCAGCTCAAGGCTCAGACGGTGCGCCTTTAATTTCTCTTCTAAGCACCTTGGCGTAGAGCTGTATACTGCAAAACGTTATTCCGTCATTTAAATTTTACGGGAGAAAAGAAAAAAAAAAGGAAGTTTTACTTATTTTTCTGCGGAGCTTTTAACAAGACCTCTCCTGTCATTGTGGGAAAACTGCTACATCGAGAGATCTGTGTATGTTGTGCTGTTAATTTTATGTAAGTGATTCTTGGACTGCTTTTTTTGCAAGAGTCTTCTGCACTTGCGTTCAAATTTTGCTACTCTCTTCAGTAGAATCTCTCTTAGTTCGAAAATCGCACGCACTAATTCTGACAAATGGAAATAGAAAGCTGGGTTAGTCTATGCACCGTGTTTGTCGCTCTCATGACTGTGTAGATGGCCCTGTGATGGGCTTGTTTTTTGTGCGGTCTGTATATGCATGCTGGTCTAAGTCACTTTTGTTGTCGCTCACGCCAACAGTTCTACTCTGAGGTGAGCGAGATTGAGGCATGGATGAACGAGAAGAAGAGCGTCCTGACGAGCACTGACTTTGGCCGCGACGAAGACGCCGCCGTGAAGCTTCTCACCAAGCAAAAGGTGTGTGCTCCCTGTCCCTGGCGATTCTAGATTCTAACAATCTACCGATCTGGCCCAATTCTGTTTCCTACTTATTCGAGGTTTGTGGGATTCTCGAAATTTCTAGGTTCCTAGAGATCAGTAACCTGCCAATCTCACCAAATTTGGCCAATTTTAATGGGAGACTGTACTGTTTTCCATGTGGTTAGGTAAGAAGATATGAGGTTTGATTTAGTAAGAATAGCAAGCAAGCTCGGAATTACCATGCCTGGTGAGGGATTGAACTGGTAAGCTGGCATTGAAAAACTGAACAGTTTCGAAGAAGTGTTTTGTTTAGTAGGCTTGTGCGCAATAAAATAAAAGCCTAGTATTAAAGAAATTGTAGCAAATTAATGCTTTGCCTGTTTAAGTGCACATATATGACCACAAAGGAAAACTACATTGTTTGGAAACCTTGCTTTAATGATCTCAACTGATGATCATTGTGGCAATTCATTTTTACACTCTTAGCATTACATAGCCGTTGAGCTGATAAGCTGTTATGTTCTAAAACTGCACAATGCACATTTTCTTTCACTTGCATGCAAATTTATTTCAAGAGCAACCACCTGTGTAAACGTGTTTCAGGCCCTGGAGCTTGAGATTGACACCTACTCTGGCCTTGTGGTGGAGATGACCCACCAGGGGCAAGCCATGATTGACCAGAACCATCCCGACTCCAAGATAATCGCTAACCACATGGTAAGTTCCTCAGCCCCTGCACGGCACCTATTGCTTGTGACAAATGCACATCAAATTTGTGGCCCCTGCTTTCCTGGATGTTATTGGCACGTAACATGTGGCTAGTTTGGTTAACCCTTCCGGGCTTTGCTCTCTGTTACTCCTCAGGCATATCTTGTTTTTTTTGCATAAATAGTTAGTATACCATGCACTTTAAAACCTTGTGCAAAGTACCACAGTGATTGGAAATTGTAACATTGAAAGAACAGGTCTTCTCAACTGAGCACTTGACAGACTAGGGGATCACATTTTTTTTTTTTTAGAAGTTGCACATGACGATAAAAACGCAGGAAAGATGTTGTTGTGGGTGACAAAATCTGTCTGCATGAGTGTGCTGAAGGGCTTGCTACTCAAAGTACCAAGCTCACTGTTTTGAGACGTATTAATTACTTTGTTAGCTAGCTTACAAAGAGCACCCTGATTGTGATATGAAAAGCACTAAGTCTGTCTTAAACTGAAATTGCTGCTATCTGCAATGCACTTTTTGGAAAAAGCTGCAAATTCGTGATGTACACAGTAGTGTACAGAGCGCCTGAAAAGATTAAGGTATAATTTCATTTCACATAAAAATGCTGTTAACTCCTTCAGATGCAAATTATGATGCAGTAAAGATCCAGCTTTTTCGATGATTAATTACACAATTTCTGTTGGGTCCTCACTTATCCACATTGTGCTCAGCACTATTTTCAGGGTCTTAGTTATACTTCTTTTGACTCATTCGTGTCATGATAAGTCATTATGTAAAACAAATTGATACATTTTAGGTGCTTCAAAGCATTTATGTTTGCAAAACAAGCAAAAAAAAATTTGATGCTCACCGGAGCCATACCAAAGCTGCCATAAAACACGGAGCCACCCGTTTACAAAAAATTGATTCTTTCATTCATGTTGCATGCTTGGCTCGGTATGTTTGTGCACAAGATTTTTCATACTTCAGCACATTTTACTGCGGACACATTTGTGGAAATTGTGCCTTGTATAGGCAAGATTTGACTTGCGTTCAGGTCGCATCCACTTATGTGGATACAGCGCCTGAAGAGGTCATTCTGTGATTGTTCACATCTGGATGGCAGAATCTTCTGTAGCCATTTTGATAGTGGTGAAAGCTGGAAGTTTTTGGTTCCCAACTTTATTTCCATGAGATGCAATCGTGCAGCAAACAGTGAATCAGGAGATCAAGAACCTGCAGAAGCTGTCGACGGTGCGTCGGCAGAAGCTGATGGAGTCCAAGCACACGCATGAATTTTTCCGCGAGAGCGATGACCTCCAGGACTGGATCAATGAGCAGATGCAGGCCGCCCTCTCTGAGGATTATGGGAAGGACTACGAACACCTCCTGGTATGTTTGTTTGTGTTTGTTTACATGCCGTAGTGTCCTGAACTGTTTACTGCTGTGTACCATGTCATACCATGTGTCACATAGCTCTGCAAAGCACCTAACGGAATACTTCACCACTCTGTGCCACACCCGGCTGTATCTGTTTGTCTTGTCCTTACAGCTGCATAAAGTACAGGTGGTAACGCTGGACCTAACCCACAACCGTTAATTTGTGTTGCAGGCAGGAATAAATTTTTTCTGCAATTTATTTTGAAAGTTAACTGCCTTCACCAGGACAACGCAGGGTTACATACCATTTGTTCACTTTTTCCCCAAAAAAGTCAGTTTTTTAGCACTGTCGCTACATTTTATCAATAGGGTAGCGTACTTTTTGTTTATGGAGTTATTGATGTATTTTTATTTTTGATTCTATTTTGATATCGTTGCATCAATTCTAGTCGTGTATCAGTGTCAGCTCTTTGAGATACCTCTGTAGTGTCTTCTCAGAAATTAATCTAAATTGGAAAACCTGTATCTTTATGTTGGCTTCTATTGTGAAGTGAAGATGTAGCCTTAAATTGTAGTGCTCAAAGCAGTGTGCTCTGTGTGTGCAGTGCTACAAAACATCATGACTGCCGTGAGCCAACCTGCTCACTGGAATAGCAACCTCAGGCATACTGTACAGTAAGCCTTGTTATGGCCAAGTGTGCGCATATGTCATTATTTTATTAACAGATGTGCCATGGAAGTGCTTTAAAGGTTTAGATTGTGTACGAGAAGTTCATTGACCTTCAGTAACAATTTTGCCCATTGTTCTTTGGTGCAGCTCCTGCAAGCCAAGTTTGAGGACCTCAAGCTGGTCGTTGACACCGGAAAGGACAGGCTCGACCAGTGCGTTGCCCTCGGGCAGCGCATGATCGCAGCTGATGTGGCTCGGTCTGGCGAAATCGAGAAGCGCCTGGACCACCTCGAGTGAGCAGTTTTCTTTTCTTACAGTGTGGGCTTTCACAGCGACAGCTGTTAAGGACGCGTTTCATGCTTCTGCACCATCGGTGGCATTGATATAACGGGAAAGAATAACGAGAAGTTCACTGCTCCGCGGATATAAGGCACCCATTGTGTCCACCTGCATGAACTAGAGCCGTTTCCCGATTCTGCGCATACAGGGCACCACTCTGCATTGCAGTGTTAGGGGTCTCAATGGGCCAGCGCTGCTTGCATAGCGAACAGCGCAGTCAGTGCCACCACTGAATCTTGCATTGGACAGGCACAGTAACTATTCGTCAGTTTCTTTTTTCATACCAGACATTTTGCTGTTCTTGGCATTGTCTCCCAATTCTTTCTGTTAAATCAAACACATCTTTGACTGATTTACAAATCCCAGAGTAGTAGCTTTAATATGCTATTGAAAAAAAGATGACAGTCACTAACTAGAGGAGAAATTAACTTAAAAAAGAAATAACACCGAGGCACGCTCGTGTCCTAAAATCAAGTTGCGGATAGGGTAACACCAAGATTGACGAGCATGTTTTGTAGTCATCAATGCCAGTCTTCTCTTATTGTGGCGTTTACGTTTTCTGTCTTACTAGGAGGTTTTCGTGACAGTCATAAAAAATGTTTGGCGGTGTTGTGGCAAACATGCAATTGAGTATTATTGGTGCATCTTGCATTAATACAAAAACATATATGTAATGACTGCATCTGCCATTCTAGCTGTCAAAGTAGTTTTTTTTATGTATATAATCTATTACCCCTTGTAATGCATGCACCGCAAGTTTTTCTTGAAGCTTTTGGGGGAAAAAAAATTTGTTCTTTATGTGAGCAGCTTGTGTGGAGAAAAAAAAAATTCGAGTGTGAGGAATGTGGCGTCCAAGCCTGGCCGCTCTTCCTGACGAAAGCTGAATGTGCATTTCCTGTAGGTACCTGATGCAGGCCCTGAATGAAGCGATGCAGGCTCGGGAACAGAAGCTTCAAGCAGCTGGAGAGATCCACCGCTTCAACCGAGACGTTGCCGATGCGCTCAGCCGAATTCAGGAGAAATACACGGCCATTCCTGATGAACTTGGGAAAGACCTGCAAGCTACTCAAAGTCTTGTCCGGAGGCAGGAAGGATTCGAGAATGACCTTGTTGCCCTTGAAGCACAGCTACAGGTGGGCTCATGACTTGAAGTTGACAATGTTCTCTTCCTAATGACCATGAACGATTGAGCGTGTGGTTGTGTAGTGGAATGTTTGGAGGCCTCGGATCAGTGATAAAGGAGGAACTTATAGTAACTCTGGCAACTCGACATGTGCCTGGTTTGTTGTTAGTAGCCGTGCTACTTTATTATGTATGAAGATGCAGCTTGTGTGTGAACACCTCTGCTGGGCATACAGGACAGCAGGGAAGAATTTTTCCTGTTTTTTTTACATTAAGCAGATCTTATTTTTAGCACAAGAAGTTGTTTGTAACTTTGAATGTGCAGGTGAAACATTCTATAAAAGATTACTCCAACAACAGAGGTGTACGGGCTAGTGTGGAGCTTTGTGATGCGGAGCATCAACTTGCTGCATCGAGTGCTGTTCTGAGAATGATGCAACATATGGATACTTCAAGCTGCCTGTATGTGCTTGAAAAGCCTTTAAATAAATGGCTCAGGAATTGAAACCTGCTCCATAAAAGATTTGGCCTTCACTTGACGTCAAAGGTATCTAGAGCGTGGCTTTGGCAAAGGAAAAATTTCATTGTTGCATCCACGGCACTCGCTTGAGATTTAACGGTATACACTGTGTGATGTGCACCGCTCGAAATAGGGGAACATAAATCTATTCTAAGCAGTGGGGAAAAGAACTCGAATTTATTCCCTAGTATGTGTTTCGTTTCATGAACTTTTGAGTGACGGCATGCATATGTCTGGTCCCTATTTCACCAGTGCCATCATGACTCTCGATAGCACTCGCATGCCACACCCGAGAGCAGAAAGTTTTCCGCTTGTGGTGTTCTATCTCTGCGAGGTGTGGTCGAGCGTCGAGAGCTCAGTAACCTCTTGCTTGCCGCCCCTTGCTTGTGCTGCCGCAGGTGTTGGTGGACGACAGTGTGCGGCTGCAGGCGGCCTACCCCGGCGGCAATGCGGAGCACATTGCAGAGCAGCAGCAGCTGGTCGTAGACCAGTGGGCTGCACTGCAGGAGAAGGTGGCCCAGCGCAAGGAGCAGCTCAAGGAGTCCCTGCAGCTGCAGAAGTTCCTCTCCATGGTGAGGAGGGGAAAAGGGGGCATGGAATGACAGTCATCTATCCAGCAGTTGTGATGTTTCGGCTTCTTTTCTCCGTATCCTTGTACATTTGCGTCCCTCTACATTTAGAATAGTTTTTAACTTGGTGACTTGAAACTGTACTGAAGGTACTTAGTGTAGTCCACTGAAAACGCCTGAAAACGCTATACTGTTTCCCATTTTTCAATTATTTTTTTTTTCACACATCCAGGTTCGTGACCTGGAGACGTGGGCACGAGGCCTGTGCTCGGAGCTAGCCGCCAAGGAGACCGTGCGCAGTGCGACTGGCGCCCAGACGCTGAAGTCGGAGCATGACCAAGTGATGGCTGAGATTGAAGCTCGCGAGGAGAGCTTCAGCGATGTGCTCAAGTTTGGCAAGATGATGATGGATGAACAGCATTACGCAACAGCAGAGGCAAGTGACTGTGCAGCTCTGTATGACCCACCCAGTCAGACTCAATTTGATTATATTTGGATTCTAATTAGTGCTTGATTTCCGAAATTGTGTTTGGAAGTCCCAGTAGGTCTTTCTTGACTGAAGGAAGAAAGAAATCCTTGGAGAAAATTGGAAATAGAAATGGAATTGGAATGCCATCGCAGTCTTTGGCTATGGTTATGACGCTGTATTTTCTGTGAGCATTCTACGTTCTGCCAGTCTTTTCTTTTCTTTTTTTTTTTGCAGAATTTAGTCAAAGTTTTTATCAAAAGATTGCTTTTTGACAAACTTCCAGTTTTGTATTTTAATTTTGGGAACATGGGTAATCCTTTTTTTTTTACCAATCATTTTTCAGTGCTGTTTACTCAATGCACTGACAGCTACCTATAAAGTTTTGTAATGTTGGTTTTGTGTTTATGGAAGTGTTTCCTTTCCAGCCTGTTTGTATTAAATTCTTCTCATTTGGTGATATTGCTGAAATTATTTTCTTACAAAGTGGCATTACAGGCATTACTCAGTGGTTTTATATTGCTGACGGGCGTTAATAATGAGATCGCACACAGTTTTTTTTTTCTTTGCATGGCGTCGGCTTAAGCTTAATCTCTAAAATAATGTTTAATGGTAATTTTCTTTCACTGATATTATGTAGCGGTGTTTACAGACTTCAGGACCACTGGGCAAGCATGACTGTGGCTGAATGAAGGTGTGATGTTCTTGTGCAGATCCAGGAGCGCCTGTCGCAGCTGCTGCAGGCACGAGATGACCTGCACCTCGCCTGGCAGCACAAGAAAGTCTACCTGGACCAGTTGCTTGACCTGCACTTCTTCCTCAGGGATGCCAAGCAGCTGGACACGCTCAGCGCCCAGCAAGAGGTCGGCACCTTATCCTCTGCTTTTCACATTTCATGTACTCCACGTGCATTCAATTTTGTTTTCCTCTAGTCATGCAGGCCTAGTGTTAGCATGTTTTTGTTCCTATTCAAGACACACCTGCAATCTCAAATTGTTATTTTCACCTTGATTGCAGTTTCTTCAAACTCTATTGTGAGTGATTAATCTTTGAGTCAACCCAAATTATACCGTAGTGCCCTGCAAGCATCAGCAGGGTGCATGTCACGGGACTCTGTTCTACAGCTGTTAATGACTGCCTGCCAGTTATGCCACGATACTCTCGCAAAGTACGAAAGTGCTTTTTGTCCATACTGAGTTTTGTGGTCAAAAGTTTTTCCATGAATGTGCTTGCTTTTTAAATTCTTTTGCTCCATTCATTCATATATTGGCACTGCCAAACGGCAGTATGACATTCTGCTTAGGCGTTTATAATTTAACGACTTTGGGTTAATTTGCCAAAATTTGAATAGACGGATTGTCTTTTGACTGGGGCACAGTTACGTTAACATCTATCAGAGCAAAGTGATTTGGCCATGAACGAAAGCAATGCGGAAGTTCCTGAGGTGTTTGCTGTTTGAGTTGCTTTCTGCTGAAACTTACCAGTTGTTCTCCTGGCTTTCTGCCATTTTTCTTCAGGTTTTTCTATATTTTGTTTGCACACTCTACAGAATTTTTGAAAAGAGTGCTTGTTATGCAGGTCTACTTGTCGGGCACGGAGGTCGGAACCACTGTTGAAGAGGTCGATGCCAATGTGAAGAAACATGAGGCGTTCGAGAAGCTCATGGCCACCCAGGATGAGAAGGTGACTCCTGGTTCCATTCTTCCTCACTCCTTGCTCATAACTGGACTTCCTGTTTTTGTTGTTAACACGAGCACATGCGATTAATGTTAGGGGAGTCAAAGCTGGTGTGCTAAATCAACTGTAGATACCTGGTTCAGCTATGAAGGAATGCTTGGGGCACATGTTGAGTTACTGGATGCAATTGTTTTCACTGTGTTTTTTTTTCTAGGCTGACAGGCCTAATTTGACCTGTATCCCACGACAATGGCTGTAAACCATTACTAACTATTGTCGCTTAGCCACTAACATTCTATGTATAGTGTCTTGGCTGCTGCAACTGAACAGATTAAAGCAACAGATGATGCTACTACTGGGAGACCTCTTCTCTTGGCTGAAGTTATGTTGTGGCTATTCTTAGCTACTAACAAACCACTATGTTGTACCTTATTCGTCATAATGTCTAATTTCTTGCTACAGTCCGTTGGAAGCTGTGCTTTTTTCCTGCTACCGTTAGAAGGTCTTTTGATGTTAATGTTACTCATTTTTTTATCAATCTTTTTTTTGTTCGTCTTTCAGCTTCAAACGTTGGAGCAGTGTGGAGCCAAGCTCGTCCAGCAGAACCACTTTGACAGTGCAACAATTCGCAAGAGAATGGAGGAAGTTGCAGCCAGGTGAGCTGCTTGGTAGTAGGGCTCGATGACATACTACGTCTTTGGTATTGTACAGCAAAACCTATCTGCTTATTCTAAACACAGATATTTTTAATCAATGTCATTAATAAACATTCTAAATACCTCCTTGAAGATCTGGTGTAAGACTTCGTAGGGAGTGCTGTAGACACATATCTTCTGTTTCCACTCACTAGCATTTCCAATATTTTGAACATCGAAATGCATGGGGCCCACAAGGCGAGCTTTCTCTCAAAACCTGTGCCGTGTGGTGGTGTCAGCTTGAACGAGGGTGCCAGAGCTTTTGAAATTCATCTGTCTTTGTCCGTCTAGCTTCAGGCCAGCATCGACGCACCTTGTTCACGCAAGTGACTTGGTGCCACTAATGGAAGCCTTATTTCCAGGCAGTGCTACTTGTCCAGTGTTGCCTTCCTGTCAATCATGGCCTTTTAGCCAACTTTCTCTGAAACTCTTAAAGTGTCGGTTGCATGTTATTTAACACGGAAGCCGACGCCTGTTATTCAAGATTGCCTGCTATTAGGAAATTGTCTCGACTCATGCCAGTTGGCGATAAGAACAGTTAGAGCTGGCTGTCACGAGGCTTTTCTTAGGTAAGCCAGGATCAATAGTTGCAAGCAATTGTGTCATGCTATTGAGCTAAGCAACACAGCATCTGTATAGTAAGGCACCCCAGTGAAGAGCTAAATTCTGTGCCTTTGACTTACTCTTAGGGAAAAGACAGACCAGCAGTTTGTACTTATCTGTGCACAATCGTAAGGCTGGTGCAAGTCCCATGCTCGTTGTTACTCTACTGTGCAGGCGTGCCCAGGTGAAGCAGCTGAGTGCGGCCAAGCGTCAGAAGCTGGCCGAGGGCCTCCTCCTTGCCCAGTTCCGTCGTGATGCCGCTGAGGCGGAGGCCTGGGTCGCTTCCAGGCACAAGCAGCTCGAAGCACAGGAGGCCTGCCTAACTGCCGACACGCCCGTCTCTCTGGAGGAGAAGGTAGACTGTCACTAAACCAGGTTTCTCCACAGCTGCATCGGCCATTGCTGTCCCAAAGCTGAAATATGGGCTTGCAGCCAGCTTTGCTAGAGGCAGTGCAGACAAAGTCTCAGCGTACAAAAGACGCAAAACGTTTGTGTCTTGTTTGTGTTGTTTTGGGGGAAAACAAAACAACAATAATCTATTCTCTTGCCTAACCATTCTGGCCCAGCCTGTGTGTTTAACTTTTTTTTGCCCGTAGAACACTGTGTAATGAACTTGCCTCTTGTTTGGCGAAATGGTGGAGTATATGACAGACTCAAAGTGCATTCTTGCCTGTACAAAAGCCGTGAAAAGGACTGCTGTCTTGTGTTTTGTCGTGCATGTGTGTCCCTTGGTAGCTTGAGGCTTTCAACTCGCTTTACAACACTCCACTGCGGCATTCCTGCTGGTGAGGTCTTCTTTCAAATATGTCCGCTTTCCGATCCAGTTTGTATTCATGCGAAGTTTAAAAGTCTCTTTACATGTTAATTTTCTTTTAGTTATGCATTGTAAACAGTTGACATAGCTTTCATTTCTGTGTTTCATGAGTTTGATTTTGGATGTTTATTTAACTTTTGTTCCGGCTATTTGATTAATTGGTGTGGCAGTGCTAACAGTTCTAGTTACATTGATTGAAAGTGTCTCTGTTGTTGTGTTTAGGTGAAGCAGCTACAGAAGCACCAGGCCTTCCAGGCAGAGTTGGCCGCTCATGAGGGGAACATTGCTGCCATCAAACAGGTGAGACTTGTGGCCTTGGCCTTCCTTGGCCGAATTGAGAAGAAGTGCACGGGGCGCTTGGTAGTTGCTGTTAAAGGGACACTGAAGACTAACTGAAGTTGGCCTGTGTCGATAGATCACCGTGCTCTGAAGGCCAGACTCTACTTGCGCTAAAAATGGAGCTTTTATAAGCTCAAAAAGGTAAAGAAACTGAGATATCTTCATCCCCGCCCAGTTTTGCAGTAGACTGTGCATTGATACAGTTTTTTAGACACATATCACAGAGGCTAGGCTACACCACCATTCGCTTGAAAATTCTGATCACAGAGGCCTTTCTGGTTGTAGAGGTCGTGAGTTTGAATCTAGTGGCGTGAAAATTTTTAAATTCTAATTTTCTCATCAGTATATGTGTCTCTTGCTGCCAAGCAAACATGAGCATACCTAGAAAGAGGCGTATAATTTACAGTTACTGAGAGCGAAAATTGGATGGCGTTATCCTGATTGTTTGTTTAAGCTTGTGCTTACGAAAGCGATTCTGTTTCTGTGCCAACCTGCAGCTTGTTCTTGAACTGTGAAGTGCTTCAAGTTCTGTGTAAACCTACGAATTGCAATGTGTGGAAACACAAGATATGCTCGGTCATATACACGGACTCAAGCAGCTTCTAATATGGCCTTGAGACTTCTTGATGCATATAAAAAAATTACAAAAATTATATTAACTATGGTTTTGTTGCAAGGCTAAGGAAATGTTTGATTCAAGCGTAGGATTGTCTGGGTTAGTATCCACAAAAAAGAAAAAAAAAACAGACTGCCTATGAGGTCGAGACTTCTCACGAGGAGTTGTTTACAGCTGTTGCATCTGATGAATATGACATCAGAAAAGAAAAAAAACTTGCTTCGGAATATTTTTCTTCCTTTTATTTCTGTTCATTCACAGAAAGGAGAGCTTCTGCTCAGCAAGAAGCACCCGGCTTCAGGGGAGGTACGGGAGCAGCTATCGCGGCTGCTCCAGCTGTGGCAGGAACTGCTGGATGCACTCCGACGGAGAGGCCGTGGACTCGAGGAGGCCCAGGACATGCTGGACTTTGAGAGCCAGGTTGACAAGGTCGAGGCCTGGATCCGGGACAAGGTGCGTTTGAAGCCAAGTGGTGGAGGGAGCATTATATTCTACTTTTCTGTAATTCCTAGTAGTATTAGTGTTCGTTGTGAGTGCATGTTCATGTGCATGTCGAGTGCATGTGTAGCAGCCTGTACTATTCTCTTTTGATCATTGTTGTATGAGCCTACACTTAAGCCAGGTTTTGCTCTTGGGAGTACTAGGAGTAGCTGCGGTAAACCATACTCGGACATCTGCGCACAAAGTAAAAATTAGTTAATGGAGAAAGATTTGCTGATCTCAGTGAAGTTTCAAAATTTTCCTTGGTGAAAAAAAGAAAGAAATTAATTCTCATCATACTCTGCGAAGAAGTGAGTGCAGTAGCTTGTGCTTCTTCACATAATCAATTGTGAGCTGCTAATATGGAAACCACAATGTTGATTGGCCATATGGAAAGCCACTGTCACTGGCCAGAGAGCAAGAGTTAGAACAGTGCACGGCCTTTGGGCACTCCTGGAACAGCACTAGGTGTGCTTTGATTACAGCATTAGGTAACCTCCTGAAGGCCATACGGTCACAGAGTAGACATATTTTTGATGAGCTTATTTGCAGCCAGCTATAGTATATATAATTGATGATTGCAATAATGAACAAAGGCTGAAAAAGGTTGAAATTGCGACATTTTGTTCACTCACGAAAATGTTGACCAAGGTGTGTCTGAACCCTGTCTCCCTTGAACTGCCTCTTGCAACGCAATTCGCTGCACTTTTTCAGGAGCTGATGGTCCAGGCTGGAGACACGGGAGAAGACTACGAGCACTGCCAGGCGCTGCAACGGAAGCTGGATGACGTCGATTCGGTGAGTGAGCTGGTATTCGCGCAGGTCTGTGACTGAACTCACATTATGGCTTGGCAGAAAAGAACACAAAGTGCACTAGTTTAAATGTCTACACAGGAGTCTAAAATGTCAGACAATCCGCGCTGAGCTTATTGGTGTTTTTTGGAAGCTTTGCCCTGTAATAACTTGATTGGTCGCGCACGCATTGAAAAATGCAGAACCTCTCATCTATATGCAGCTGAGCTTCTGAAAGAAGGATTCTTGAAGCACATAGTTGAGGAGAAAGAGCGCTTGAAAATTAGCTGCCTGCCACTTTTGATTGGGAACAGTTCAGTCAGTGAGTCAATGTGTTTTGATCACTTATTTTTGCTTTCTGCAGGCTTGCTTTATTTTACGCTGCCTCTTTTCTTTTCTTCAAGTCATAGTAAAATCCTGTGTTTGGCTTCACTTGCGCCAATGTTCTTGCTAATAAATACGGTTACCCTCTTGCACTGACCGTCTTTCTGTAGGTCCTTATGCACAACGTAGTTGGTAAACAGTCATAGGCAGTTCACTGTGCGACTCTTCTTCAGTTTTAAAATGGTTCAAACAGCACTCGGTGTTTTATTTTACATTGTCCGAGTCAGTCCTATGCCTAGTATGTCAGCCGAGGTTTCGTTATGCAGTGCATCTTGTTTGATTGGAGAGACACTAATGGTGGTTTCTATATGTTTGTAGGACATGAGGGTGGATGACAGCCGCATCAAGAACATCAACGCACTCGCCGACAAGCTCATCCGAGAAGGCCGGCCCAACACGCGTGCAGTGCAGCAACGGCGGGAGAAACTGAACCGCAAGTAAGGAACTTAATGAGTCTGGCTTCGTTACGTTCGTTTGCTACCCTAGTGTGAAAGGCACAAAAAAAAAAGCTCATATGACTCCTTCTTTATAACAGTTAAATTCTACTGTCAAAGAATGCTTTCTTTCAGGCATTGTTTACTGTTATATATTTTTTATTCTACTAGACTCAAGAGTATTAACTCTTTCTCTCTTTGTTGACTAGTTTTTGAAAGACATATGCCACACGCTTTCCTAGCAACTTTTTTTTACCACTGTGATGTTGATCTGCAAGCCTGTTCTAAATTGTGAATGTTCAGCTTCCTGAACTAAGTGATGCTCTAAGGGGCTCATTTGCTGGCTGTTTCATGTACCCTTTAACATTGCTTCTACTTCGTCATGGCTTCTGATAGGTTGCTGGATGCGAAATGCTAGCAATGGTCACCTTCCTTGTTCGAGAGGAGAGTCCCACCACAAGTGCATTACTGAAGGAAGAGTTAGAAAACGTTTAACTTAAGGACATGCATAATTGGCTTATACGTCCAGTAATCAATTATTGGATGTATATAGGGCCGGGTTTTATATTTATCCGAAGTTTGGTGAGGTGGCGATATTTTTTTAGCTGAAATTCAGGTACAAATCGAGTTGTTTTTAGGGGCATCCGACCATTGAAAATTTCAAATATTAAGAAAAGAAAAAAAAGACACTCAAACATCGAATTGAATATGTGTTCAGTGTAAAAAATTATTCAGAAAAAGGTAAATGGGCAAACGTTGTTGCTCTTATATTTTTTAAATAGTGTATGGTTTTTCAAACAAAGCAAACAAGCCTAGACTGACTTAGCACCGTACAAAAACAGAAAAATATGTGCACAGTAATGTATATTCTTTGATTAAGCAGCATAACATATGCAAGCAGTACTGTGGTCATGCAAAATGAGTAACAAAGTGAAATCCATGGATTTAGATGGAACTGAAAACTAAAAATACGTAACATGATGGATAGCAAAACCTCATTAATTTTGAGTTGAGGGACCAGAAGAAATGCCCCAATTTTTCGAAGTTCAAGTTATTGAATGCCCTCCCTCTCCTCTCCGAGAAAAAGAAATAAAACTGCTGAAATTTTAAAAATTAAATGAAGCCTTGTCAGGATGCTTTATCGCACAAGCAGCAAAGAGTCCATAATGAGCACGCAGGCTTGGTATGCAATGAAGAGGAACATGCATTGGAACAGCCAGAAAAAAAAAAAAAAGCAACCAGCAATACGCCAGTTGGTGTCTGAAAGCATTGCGCAGCCGGGTTCAGACAGGAACTTTGTGTGGGCAGCAGTGGTCATGATGCTGTCACTTTTTTTTATTTTTTAGGTGGAAAGCTCTCCAAGGAGCTCTGGAGGCCTACCGAGCTAGGCTGGCCGCCGCCCTCGAAGTGCATGCCTTCAAGCGCGACGTGGACGACACTGTCGACCGCATCAACGAAAAGGTTGGGGCGCTGCTCACATCTCCTCATTCGATTCCTCATTCAGTGTGGAGATTAGACATGTGTGTCAAGAAACTCACTTTTTTTTTTTGTTAAACGCGCGTTCTTCTTTATTCCCCAGGCTATCGTTATGTCAACGAAGGAAGAAAGCAAGAGCCTGCGTGCTGTCGAGTCTCTCCAGCGAAGGCAGGATGCTGTGGAACGAGAAATGACAACCATCGATGCCAAGCTCAAGGTTTGGAGCTCTTCATAATTCTGCTTGGATTTGTATGTGATTTGTGCGGTCAGATGTGAAGAGTCGTTATTTTATTGATGGCACACATGTTTCCCCTCCTTTCGTCGAGCATTTTTTTACTTGCTGGCACATTTGTATAATGACTTCTAGTGCATTTCATGCTGTTTAGTGCATGTGTAAGTTGTTGTATTGCTACAAGCCCCTATTGATTAGCATTGAACTGAAAGCAGGTTTGTTTTTAGCACTGTGAATTTACTTGTTACTTTTTCAGCAAGTGCAACGGCCAACCTCTTTTATTTAAAGTCTCAAAGGATGGCTTTTCCAAGCTCTCATATAACCGTAGCATCGAACGGACAAACCTGTTACTTAACCACGCTCTACAGGTGTAGTAGAGCTGCAGTTGTGACCACTGTACTCTAGTACTAATAGCATCAGAGTAGTGAGAGCACTTTCAGTATTGCTAAGCCTGCCTTAATAACCGCCAAAATCACTATTTCGCATGTTTTTTATCACAGGACCATCAGAACGACTGCGAACGGCTCATGAAGAAACATGGGGAGCTGGCCTCCCCTATTCGATCCAAGGTCATCGAAGTCCAGGAGAACTGGAAACGACTTATGGGTCTCTGCAACAACAGGTGAGGTTACAATTACTAGCTGTGCATGGTGTCAGAAAGAAAGGCCAAGCTAACTTCTTCCATAGGAGCTACGGACAATTAAGAGTTGCATTCAACTAAATTGATGTATAAAAGTTGGTTGTTTGAAGTGCAAGGACCGTGGGAAGATTCGAGCTTCTAATTGGGAATTTGAATCTAATGGGGACCAGTCAAATAACTTGATTTGGCTTAGGGATTCGTCGATTCGTGAATAATTCAAGCTCCCGATAAATTGGTAACTCCTTGCTGCTTGTTATCACGCAGGAAACAAACTCTGGCTGGTGCATATCAACTACACAAGTTCCTCACGGAGGTGAAGGGCCTGGTGAGTTGTTCCGTCACCTCGGTAGTTCTTCACAGGTTCTTTAGAAAGAGATGTCTTCCTAGAGCAGTGAACAAGATCTGTTTGACGTCTCAGCTAAAGCTTGCAGACATGTCATGGGCATTTTTCACTGCTTGCTGAGGTTCTTCCTTTTCAACACAAGCAACTGGCCTTGCATTAAAGTTTCGATGTTGGGTTGTTGCAGGAGGCCTGGATCAACGACCTGATCGAACGGATGAACTCGGGCGGCCTGGGCTCCAACATGCAGGAGGCTGAAAGCCTGCTGGAATTTCACCAGGAGTGCAAGGTGAGGCCTTGCACATTCCTGGGACTTGTGCAGAATGGCCACAAGCCTACAGCTGCATGAGCATTCGCAAGTGCCGTTGCATTCACTTCCTGCGCCATTTCATAAGGTTCTGCGGTTCATTGCCTGCGCCATCTCGCGAGAATAGAGGGCATGGCCGTTGTGTACTGGATGCGGCAGATTTTGAGTGAAGGGCTGCAGCAGACTGCATTGTTTCTTGTCACCCCCTTTTGCCGCTTTGCATCCTGACGGCGAAACTTGCACAAACCACGTTTCACAACCTGTATGCATAACCTGAGCTTATTTGCTTATTTTGGTATTTGAGACGAAAAACCTGATGAGAAGAAAATCTGCATTCTGCGAATGGACATTACCAAAAGCATTTTTCTGTGGTCTTTATAATATGGGATATTAAGTGTATTGTGGCCTTCTTGTTTACCCAAAGTGCACATTTCAAGTGCCCTGCCTGCCATCATTGAGGGCTTAGTCCACTTGATGGATGCATATTTTCTTCAAGAGTTGTTTGGTAAAAAGTGTTTTTACAGTGGTTTGATGAATTCTTCTAGGCTAAAAGTCATGGTTAGGACACTGTCTGGCCCTAGAAATCGCGCCTAGTTGACAGCAGTACTCTCGTTAACAGATAGTAATATAATCACGTGGTAACTTTAGCGTTTACAAAAAAAACTTGTTTCAGTGTGAAAACAGTGAGTAGCCAATTAAAGAAACGGGACTCAAAGCAGAAGACATCTATTATGTAAATGACGTTCTGCCACCGTGTATGTTTAGGGCATGGAGGCGTTGCCTAATTGTAGATTGTCCTCTAAACGTCGGATGCCATTTTTGTCGCACGCAGGCGGAGATGGAAGGACGGCAGGATGCCTTCGAGAAACTGCACTCCTTTGGCAACACACTGCTGCGAGACCAGCACCCGGCGTCTGACGTGGTTGAGAAGGAGCTGGCCCGCCTGGAGTCCCTGCGCCAGTCTCTGCGGCGCGCTTGGGAGGAGCGGGCAGCTATTCTGCGCCAGTGCAAGGACCTGCAGGTGTTCCGTGAGCAAGCAAAGCAGGCCGAGGCCTGGCTGTCCAGCAAGGAAGCTGTGCTCAACAACGAAGACCTCGGGGTGAGTGTAAATGCACGACCGCCAGAAGACACATACCATATTTACTCAAATGTTGTGCGTGTTTTTTAATGATTATAGAAGTGAAAGGTTACCCTTTGCAGCATAATTAAATTTGTATTATTGTGTAACTAATTCACCTTTTTCTGTACTACACTGGCAAAAGTGATCTTTACATTGCAGTCATGGCCATGCGACATTCAGACATGCTTCATATTTTTCCTGATCTTAAACAAAGGATTTGAGGAAGTCAACCGTACTAGTTCTTCATAGTTATGCATATGTGCTTAGGCTGATGCTACGATGTGTGACGGTGTAATAATTAAGTCCTCTTGGCTTGCTTATGTTGATATTTTGCATTCAGAATCAGCAGCTCTCTGCTTACAAATTATCCTCGGGAGCAGTTGCAGCCCGCTCGAAACAAAATGTCAATTCTCGTAAAGAGCAGACAAAGGAAGGAAAATGAGGAGATCGTTATGAAGGAAGTCGGCAGTCACCGAAACCAAGAAACATAGGGGAGTGTTTTTTTTTCTTTAATTTGTGACGTTGATGGTTTTAAGGGTTTAATGATTTTTGTTATGAAACTTGAGTATTTAATTTGTTTTTATTGGCTTCAGTTAGCAATAGCTGTGCTTTGGGACGCAAACTGGCTATCCTCTTGGCTGGAGTGCGACTTGTGGCAGTCGGGGATGTGGTCAGCAAGACCTTCTTTCTCCTTTTGCTTGAGGAGTTCTGCAGTGGTGGACCTTCTGTGCCCTAATGTGCCACGCAGTTTCATTATGTGTTTGTTGGTTGAGACAGTATTCACACCTTTTTCAAGAATTTCGTATCCCATAAAGTTTCATGGTCAGCTGCACATCCACATTGTTCTGTGCCAACTTTCTTGGCAAATGGCAAAGATCCCCTAATATCAAACTTACTTTTGTGCGTCAGTGTCCCGACGCATTTGTTAATGGAGCCGAAATTTGCACGCAGGACTCCATGTCGAGCGTCGACGCGCTGACCAAGAAGCACGCGCACTTCGAGCAGACCATGGAGACCCAAGGGGAGCGCATCAGCCACATGGAGGAGTTTGCCCGCGCTCTGGTACAGGGCGGCCACTACGACAGTGCCGCCATCCAGGCTCAGTGCGACGCCATCTGTGCCCGGCGCCAGCGGCTCAGAGAAAACGCGCAGCTCAAGCGAAGGCGCCTGGCCGAATCAAGGCAGTTCCAGCGCTTCCTGCGCAATGTCTATGAGGTCTGTGTGAAGCAGAAACAACTTTGCGTCGTTATTTGTTCTTTTCGTAGTCGTGCTTTATTTTGCATTCATAGCACATTTGCCTGCATAAGCAGCGAGGCCTACGAGAGTAGCAGTTTTTGCGTTGGTAGCTGGAAAATTTGTTTGGCCAAGTGCATGCATTGAAATTTGGAGGATCTTCAAGAAGCTGGTCACTTTTAATAGTTTACCCTTTCA
Organism: Amblyomma americanum; assembly: GCF_052857255.1. Taxonomy (NCBI): domain Eukaryota; kingdom Metazoa; phylum Arthropoda; class Arachnida; order Ixodida; family Ixodidae; genus Amblyomma; species Amblyomma americanum. Next base: position 197,830,357 of record NC_135501.1, on the reverse strand, counting down.
CGTGAAAATGGCTAAGTTTACAAACGGTAGTGGAGTACTTGAAGTTTTTCATGAACCGCAGAGCATATTCTTTGTGCCAACTAGGTCCTGTACCAAGGTGGTTTGTACTCGGTCCAGCACATCAAATGGTGCTGGCACCGTGAAATGGCAGGTACTGCGACTTAGGTGAATAGTACCCCCTTTATGGCCACAGCCGAATGGTTAAGTTGGGAAAGTTCGGTGGATAATTTAAACGAGGAGTCTTGTAAATTATGGTAGATCTTGTTGAAAGCAAACTTTTCACCTTTTCAAAGTGCATTTTCAGCCAGCATTAGGAACATCACTACCTTCAGTTTATAGTGCATACCTTCTCGTTTTACCTTTATCGGCTTTCATGTACACAGAATTTATCAACGCAATATTTTGAAACATTTAATGCATGTTTCAAAGCTACTGACAGAAACTCAGTCATGTCTGTCATGTGCATAAATTCCGCAGGTGGAGGCCTGGCTTAATGAGAAACTCCAGGTTGCCTGTGATGAGAACTACCGGGACCCTGTGAATCTTCCAAGCAAAACAAAAAAGCACGCGGCTTTCGAAGCCGAAATCCTGGCCCACCGCGGCCGTGTTGAGACCCTCCTCAACGAGGGGCAGCGGCTGGTTGAAGCGGACCACTATGCATCGAGCCAGATCGAAGCTCGGCTGGAGGCGGTGGAGAGGCTCTGGGTGCAACTGCTCGAGCACACAAAGCTGAAGAAAGAACGCCTGCAGGACTCTTACCAGGTGGGCTGCTTTTGATGGCTGTACTCATAACCGAAGTTAACTAATGCGTCAACACTGTCTTACGGTGAATTCACTTAGTTATGTAACGTTGCTTGTTAACTAACTAATGCATGAACACTGTCTTATGGTGAATTCACTTAATGTGCACAACTTTGCTTGTTTTTTTCATAGGCATTGCTCTTTAACTGGATGCTTGACGACTTGCAAACCTGGATGGATGATGTCGAAACCCAGCTTCAGTCAGAGGACCATGGCAAAGACTTGACATCTGTTCAGAACCTTCTCAAGAAGCAGCAGGTAAGAGCTCGGCAATGCCTGTTGGCAGCATTTAAAGTGTTTGTGGCCGCAGTTTAGCCTCAGCTAAATTAACGTGGATATTTTAGTGATTAATTGAAAAGTTAAGTGATTAATTTATTGGAATGTTTTTACACCAAGGTTAACCTATGTGGTTGTACTTTCTAAGCAGCATGTCTCAAAGCCAAAGTGTTTTGAGTTTGATGAACTACAAAAAGTCTTGAGTATGCAGTTCAGGACTTGTATAACCTCAGGTTGGCATTGATAATGATATGGCTGAGCTATTAGCTGTGAGGAAATAGGCGTTGAAGGCAGAGTGTTTTTTTACTTTCTCTGTGTACCTCTGTTTCTCATTGTTTTCTCTCCCGAAGCTCCTCGAGACCGACATCACGAACCATGCGGAGATGCTGGAGCAAGTGAAAGACCAGGCTGCCAACTTCCAGAAGCATGACCACTTCCTCAAGAACGAAATTCAGGAGCGAGCAGACAGCATCGTCAAACGGTAATGCGCCCACAGAAATATATGAAACGTTCCATGTTCAGCACACCGCTCATACTAACTGTATAAACTGTTGGAGTAGCATGTGAAGTGATAAACTCTTGTTAACGGTAATGTGTAGCACTTCGGTTTACAGTCTGTATGACACCATTGTGTAAGTTGCATCGTGTGATGTGGAGCCTTTTTTTTTTCTTTTTTGATAAGTTTAAGTTGCATGTTGTATAGGATCTGCTTCCAAAAATTTGGGGCAGTTAAAATTAACACCTATGTAATGGAAAATATGGTTTGGAATTTTCGGATTTCAGAATTGAAGGCCATGGACTCTGCAGAACTATTGGCAAGCTTTGGTGTGATGAAAAAATATGTTTCCACCTAATTGTAGCCTTTCTATAATATCACAATGCATCTGCATACATATTCGTAGCGATTGCAGTCACCTATATAAGCCTAATGAATTGTCTGGGACCGCTGTATTGGCGACTTGCAGCCGCATGAATTCCTAAAAATATTGACTTGACAGGTGTGCTGATGATTTGTGATTGTTAAGTTCTCGTTTGCATGGTCTTGCGTCGCAGAAAGCCTGGCTTAGACTGTTATTAAAGTGTTGGCTATTTTTTCTTTTTTGTCCTCATGTCCGCTGCACGCAGGTACACGTCGCTGCACGAGCCCCTTCAGATTCGCCGGGAGAACTTGGAAGAAGCCCTGCAGTTACAGCAGTTGCTTCGGGACGTGGATGACGAGATGTCTTGGATACGGGAGAAGGAACCGCTGGCCAACTCCACTGATCTCGGCACGAGTCTCTCCTCCGTGCAGTCACTGCAGAAGAAACATCAGGCAAGTTTATCTGCCACCCTTTGCATAGCCTCTGTCCACTGCAATAGACAGCCTGCCTCACTCTTTTCCTTGATGTAGATTAGGCTTAATTTGTGCTTTTTGCAGTTAATTTGTCGATTAATCTGCCCATTAGGGCTTACAAATTTGATGTCCTCTGATGGAGAATAGATGGAATTTGTGACATTGTGTTCAGCAAACAGTACAGGGTGACTGACATCCAGATGACTGCCTATTAAATGGCAGTGTAGTTAGTGGTGTACATTTGAAATTTAAAGAAAATTCAACCTGCCACTTGTTGATGAACATTTGTTACTGCAGCCGTTCATCTCGGGGCTGTGTTTAAATCTTTGTGGTGGCATATTTCCAGTGAATGACGGCATCGTAGATTCTGAGGAAACAGCCCAGTGATGTATGGTTACCAAATGCAGCTGGTAGCTAATGAAGATAATTGACATTCATTAATTAATGATGTAGTCTTAAGTATTGCATGTTAGTTGTAGTCCTCTTGGCAGTGTCATGGCATTAGGCCTATGACATGGCAGTAGCTAGGCCCAGTCGATGATCATGATGACTGTATTCTGCTTTCAACATCTTCCTTCTCGCAACACCAAAAGAGCCCCTTAATACCACCCTTGTTCTGTGTGGTATGGTGGCGCCACCTGCCAGCTAAAATGTACTTCACCTTGGAGTTGTGCTATGCATGCTCGGCTGACATTGTGCATGCGTTTTCGCAGGCGCTGGAAGCGGACATCCAAGCGCACGAACCGCTGGTCGCTTCGGTTGGGAGCAAGGGCCGGCAGATGATCCGCAGCGGCCACTTCGCCGCGACTGAGGTGGAGAAGAAACTCACAGAACTCCAGCTGGGCTGGGGACGGCTCAAGGATGCGGCCAGCGTGCGAAGGCTCCGCCTGCTTGACGCCCTGGAGTCACACACTGTAAGCACGCACATGGCCTATTGTTTCATTTGCTGATTTTTGACTGTAATAATGTTGTGGCAAGTCTAATGAGGAAGGTTCAAAAATTTGTATACTGTTAGGTAATACTGTGGTGTAGATCTAGAAGGAGAAGATTAAAGTGAGGTAGCATTGGTGGAGATGTAATGGTTTCATGATTATTTTGTTGGGTTACAGAGAGTCTGCACTTGATGGAAGGGACGGTAATAGCCCAAGATATAGTACGCGTGAACTAACAGCCAGTTTAGTTCCTTATGCGAAAGCGTAAGGAGCTTTGGCGTTTGGCGGTGTCATTGTTTTGTGTCACACCTGATGACGTCATCACTGACACATCGTGTGTGGTCATGTCAAGCATGTCATGTCATGACTCGTCGTCACTGAGTGAGTGTGATGTCACATGCCACGTGACGTCACCAAAGCGGATTTGCCGTCACTAACCGGAAGGGACAATCGGAAGTGACTTCACCAAACTGGAAGTGTTTGATGGGCTCCTTGTGCTCTCGGAACCCAAGCTGGGCGTTGTCTAGGTGCCTGCTAATTTTTATTTTGTGGTATTTCTTTTGCTGTTCAAATCAGCTCAACCCTTACCCTGTAGGCCTGATGGGAGTGTGGTAGAGGTCACTTCTTGACATCTCTAGAGGGAGATTTTTTTTGTATTTTGGCTTTAGTTATGATTTTTGCATGGATTAGGAGTATAGACCTTTCCATCAGGCGAGGGACATGTCGAGCTCCCCCTCTGTAAAGTGTTGCAAACCGGTTCCATTGCCACTTCCACCACGCTAGTGTGGTGTGCACACAAGAGCCCAGCAAGCAATGTGGCAGCGCCCAGGGAGCCTTTACTGGAAAGGTCTATATGCTTTCTGGATCAAGATGACCTGTGGCAAGAATTAATAAGAGAAATCAAGAAATTTGGCGGACATTTATTTTCTGGAACACATTTTGCGAGTTCATGGGTCATACCTTAGTATTGTACATAATTATGAGCGTGCATGTCTTTGCATATCTCAAAACTGTTGTGTAGCTGTTTTTTTTCTTTAATATTTTAGCATTTGTGGTTGCGCTGCATTCTTAAATTTTATTCCCCAGTTCTATAGTGAAGCTACTGAAGCTGAGGCCTGGATGGAAGAGAAGTTCCTTGTAGTCAACAGCCCAGACCTTGGGAAGGACGAAGATTCTGTCCTGGTAGGTCGAGTGATTTGGTCACCATTAGGACTACAGTCATGGCAGCAGTAACCGAGAATCGTGTTTTGCCTTGTTTAACTTGTGTTTAACTGAGCTATTTGTTTCATGGGACAACATTTTTCTTGCTTATATTTGGCTCTTTCAGTTCTTCAGTGCCTCCCTGATCATACGTGCTTAATTATAGTACCTTTCTAAAGTCGAAGCATGCACACATCTTGCCGAAGATTCTGAGGCATAATACAAGTCGTAAACTTTGAATTAGGCATTTGGAAAGTTATTTGTATGTAGACATGCACCCGCTAATTCTGTTGTCAAATATTTAAATTTTTTCTAATACATTATCTAGGATAATAAATGCATTGCTAAACTTTTTGCAGATTTCTTGGCATAAAAAGTATACCTATAATGTGAGTAAATGTGGTGTGTAGTCTTTCACGAAACAATACTGTGTTGAGAAAAATATATATATTTTTATTCTTTAAGCTGGTGTGATTTCTGCTTGTGCATGTGCACTGCAAATTAATTCATGTTCTATTAATTGCTACAAAATTCACTGATATTGAATAATATTGGATAGTATTGAATAATAGAAACTGTGCAAAAATTGAGCTTAATTTCTTAGTGTGTGATGTCACAGATAATATTCTATATTGATACTTTTTTTTCATGACCCAAGTCATTGCTGTAGACCTGAGTTGCATTTTCCTTGCCTTCATCTTGCTTCGTGGTGGTGCTTGTAAACCAACTTTCATGGATCCTTTGTAGATGAAGGGCTGCTTTTAATGTATTGAATTGGCACCTTCTTCAGGCACTGACGAAGAAGCTGGACGGTATTGACCGTGACGTCGACGGCTTCAATGCCAACATCACCCGGTTGATGAAGCAGAGCACAGAGCTTGTCGACAGGGGTCACTTTGACAGTGCCAACATCAGCGACAGAATGGCAAGTGCATCTCACAGTTTTAATGCGAAAGCATTAGACTTCCCATCATGGAATTTCATGTCCCGCGTTTTTCACAAAAGTTTCCAATTAATTGAGGAAGGTCACGTGACCTCGTGACATCATCAAAGCCTGCCCATTGTGTCAGGTTGTAACCTGCCCACCAGGTTGTTAGCTGCCTGGCCAGTGTAGCGCTCACATTGTGCTATTTTGTGTTTTGCATTGGTCACAAAGGTTGATGATTGGTTCCGAGGGCAATGACATTTCAAGGTCACATGACCATGATGCGATAAGTCAAAGCTTAAAAAAACACGGGGTAGCCGCAACCAGTAAAGGGCGAGACAAAGGGGTTGGGACTGGTTTTCAGTGTATTCACTCAGTGCATGATTCTATGTGTGCAAATACAGATGCGATGGCAGTGACAATGTTGTTTATATGATGAAACAACTGACGCAGACACAAACATGTAGCAGCAACGTTGCTTCTAATGTCATTGCACTCAACTCCTAAGGTAACTTAAGCATCCCCTAATTTTTTACTTTATTCGTATTAATTACTTTCCAAGACAGTTTAAAGTGTATTAGGTAGTGATATGGGTTCTAAAAACTTGTGCGCTGAAACATACTGACTTTACAGATATGGCAGGTTCCTTTTGTAGAAGGGTTTGCTGGAACTGAGCGATAACCATTATTTGTTTCCCACTCTTTATTACGTAGTTAACTACCAGCTATCCTCTCATTTATTTTGTTTTTATTGTGATAAAATTGTGTTTATCTTTTTTGTTGTTCTTTGCCAGTCTTTCCGTTCTTGCTCGAATCTTTCTGCAAGTATAACTCTTGCATGAGTTCGCACTCTGCGGAATGTGTAACGCCATACATCTGCCAAGATTTTGGCACAGTTGATATGAATTTTGGGATGATGCGAATTCGTAAAATTTCCTGGACGATGGCCAGACTGCATTGTGTGCTGTGACTAGAATTTCAGGTGTTACGAACGTTCTCCCCACCATTATATGAACGTGCGAGCCGTGACCGCACCCTCGAATGCTTATTGCGGCCCGCACATCGCCTACATACAATCGCCAGACACACGGTACGCACCGCAAACGCTCAATGGTGACCTACTACTGCAAGTAAATCCCATCAGCCATAAACAGATCTGTGTTAACGTATTTCCTATGCTTCTGCTTATGAATTTTGCTTGTTTTAGATGATACAAGTATTGTCTGCACCCGGTGAGATTTGCGTCATCGAGATTTTACTGTAAATATACCTCTAGAGTTAACTGCTGCATCAGTGAAGAAGTACTTTTTTAAATTCTACATACTTTCTGCTTTTGTTTCACATTGTGGTATTGTAGGGGCCACACGTCAAAGAATAGCAACTGTGAATCTTTTTTTTTTCTTTTCTGCCTGTCCTGAGCAGAAAGAGCTGGAAGATCTGTACACGAGGCTGAAGAAGCAGATTGCCGAGCGGCGCTGGAAGCTGTCCGAGAGTGCCAAGTTCTACACGTTCCTGCGGGAAACGGACGAAGTTCTGCACTGGATTCAGACGCAGACGGCCATCGCAGGCTCCGAGGACTACGGAACTGACCTTGAGCGTGTTGAAGTGAGCGAACACCTCGAATGTATTTCGCTTTAAGAGCCTACCTCAGACTGCCGTAGTCGCTAGCATTGAAAGTCTGCAGTGATAGACTGAACTTGGTTTGCGGAATACCTTAGGTATAGAAGGAGCTGCATTTATAACTGTTGCAGGTTTAGAACTTTTCCATGCTACGCATGCGTATTTGTTTGATGTGGCAAGAAAATGGCCAGCTTAGTTTTGTAGGCTTGCTGCTGTCGGGATGAGTGTTATAACCTTCATGTCATATGTTTTGTGCGCGTGGCTGGCTGAAGGCATGCTCTCACCTTTGACACCTACAGCACATATGTCATGATAGCTTCATGGTCATTCAGACTTCACATACGTTTTCAGAATGATGCGGAAATCCAATGCATGTGCAGTGTATCATACTTCCAAGTGCTGTATAGTTCTATCTTGTTTGTGTAATTGTCCTTATTGTTTTTGTAACTGTCAGGCTTCATGATATTCAAATTTTCTGGTATTTAGGCTTTCTTATTTGGTGCTCTGCAGTGGAGTTTGTGAGGTGGTGCTGCAATTAAGTTTTCAGAAATGCAGTGTTGGTGAGCGAACAGGCCACTGCATTTTGTAGTCATCCGCGCTGGGACAGTGCACAAAGCGTGAATAAACGACACAGACGTGACGTACGTGCATGTTGTGGGATGCAGATCCTGATGCAGAAGTTTGACGCATTCCTGACGACGCTGCAAGGGAGCGAGGACCGAGTGCGGCTTGTCCAGCAGCTGGGGCGCACCCTGATTGCCGAGCGCCACCCACAGAGTGAGGCCGTGGCCAAGCGCTGCGCCGAGGTTGCCAAGCTCTGGGACGAATGCAAGGAGTGCGCGGCCTCTCGGCAAGACGTGCGTTTCTCACTGGCTCTTTTATCTGTTTGCATTGGGTTGCTGCGAGTTTTTGCTCTGTTAATGTTCTAGCTCTCCGTAGCCTACCTTCAGGCTTTCGAGGAACCTTGAAGAATATTTGAAGGTGTGTTTCTCTTGGTTTTAAAGAAGCAGGGCACCCAAAGCCTATAGAAAAAGGAAATGGGAAAAATTCGAAGGCAGGGGTTTTTTTTTTGTATTTGTATTTAACAGTCATGTAATTTCTTGATACTGCACAGCCATTTGATGCATTAGCATTTGTGCATTCTCGCCAGTCTGAATGATTATTGGGGTTAGCGCTGGGTGCGCTATTGCTCTATTTTGTATCATATTTCACGTTCACTCTCCAGTCGTGTGTACAAAGACATCTGCACAATGTTTTATGTATGCATTTACTTCCAGCTCTTCAATTGCCATTAAATTGAAATTAAAATTTTCAGCCATGTCATCTGTTTGCTAGGTATGTTTGCTTCTTGAAAGAAGGGTCTTTTGTGTATTTTATTCACTAAAATATCAGTTAATTCTTGTTAGCCGGCATGCATTGTACTTGGTGGTGAGCTTGAGTTAGCGAGTTTGGTAGTGTCGATAGAGGTTTAAATGCGAAAGCACCTGTATATACAAAAATTTCGCTGCACATTAAAGAGCCCTCGGTGGTTGAAATCAGTGGTTGAAATCAGTTTGGAGTCTTCCCCTGTGGTGTACCTCCAAGCCCAGATTCGAAAGATGTTGCTCTGGCGTGTAAGAATCTATCAAGTAATGATTAACTCTCTGGGGTGTGTGGATATCATGAGCACGCAAACCACAAACGTCCATGACGGTTCATCTGGTGCCCATGCAGGCTCTGGCCGGAGCCAGGCAGGTGCACACGTTTGACCGCAATGCGGACGAGACCATCAGCTGGATCTACGAGAAGGAGGCAGTGTTGCTGAACGAAGACTTCGGCCAGGACATGGAGAGCATTCAGGCCCTCAGCCGGCATCACGAGGGATTCCAGGTGGGTCTCGTTTTGTTTTTTCATCGGCTGACGGGTTTTCGTTTCCCTCACAAACAAATCTTGGACTTCTCTTTTCAATTTGCCCTGTTTTCGTTCTGAAAACTTGCATTTGCGCAGTGCATGTGCAGGTGGCTACAAGCTTCAGGTCGAACTCAGTATGATGCCTCTGCATGCACTGTACTTTGCTTACTTTCGTTCCTTAGATGTTCGGCTTGGAGGTGGCTTAAGCTAGGTAGGTGTGAAGCACTCAGTCTGCGTGCTGTCATGCATTTTGGAACGCGATGCTCCTGCACTTCTTCACACCATCCCTTTTCATTCCGTTTATCCCTTCTCTTGTCAAGCAGTTTGTGTTTCCACTCGGAGCGAAGCAGTTACTGTGCCTTTCTTGTCTTTGTAACCTCCTCGACCAACACCATACAGCAGGAGCAAGAGACTAGCTCCAGCTGCAGTGTACAGCTAAAACTTTAGGCTATGGAACTCAACATGACATGAACTGCTTCACATGACATGAAACATGACATGAAAGATGCTTGACATGACTACTTGACATGACATGAAACATGACATGAACTGCTTCAGTGTCATTGCTCATGATTTCAACTTAACCGATCAGTAGTTGGCAGGAAACTGGTTGCATACCAGTGTCACTTTGCATGATTGAGATTGACTCATGAATCACTTATTTTTCAACTCATCTGTTTGTGCCCCACTCTTACCTAATTGTGCATTGTTGTTTTGCATTAAACACTGGTTTTAATACACAGAGAAACTTACTTGCACTTGGTGCACTCTGGTGTGCATCAAATTATGCTAACACCTGACCTGGGATTGTATGTTTGCGCAGCTGAGTTTACTCTCAAATTTTTTAGAAAAATTTTCTCTCGACTAAAATCTCAGTGAAAACTGCTCAAAGAGGAAAATTTTGACTTGAATTTGCAATTTGGGCACTTCTATCTTCCCTGTATATTGAGGAGCAGAATATCGCTGCACTTTTGTCTATACTTCGTTTCATATATAGCAGGCAATGCTGCGGAGGCTGTGGATGTAGTCCGTCTGCAAAACAATATGACTCTGCCGCGTATCATTTGTCCTTCTCGAATCCTCACTGAGTGTTTGAACAGAGTGGTGTAAAACTATGTGCTAGGACTTAAAATCACGGTCAAAACTACGAAGCGCTCAGTGTTCGGGCCCTATGACTACAATGTTCACCGAGTGTGAACTGCTTTTTATGTGCGGATTGAGTAAGAGCGATTGTCCCTATGAGCCATGTATAATACCACCACATGTCATTCTTGCTGCTAGAAGTCTCGATGAGTCACAGGATGAAAACATGGCAAAAGGTAAAACGAAGTGCAGGAGGTTGCCGTTCACGGTACTTGAGATTTTTCGCAATTGCATACATCGGTGGTCACTGTGGTTGTATGGCAAACTACTTTTTGGTCACGGACTTAGCCTGCGTGAACAGACACGCTAGCTTTGGCAGCGTTGCCAGCTGTGTACGAAATGGAGTATAGACCCTAAGGCGGGCCAGTTTGCCATTTGAGCTTTCCCCTTGTTGAACCTTGTCGAACACAGTAGAGAAATCATTGACTATTGCTTTTTCCTTGCATGGCATGCACACAGTGTTATGAAAATCTGTAACTAGTAGCGACATTCCAGTTACGGACTGGACTACAGCATGTAATCTGTGGCGACGCACTGATTACTTTGACCCTTTGCAGCGAGACCTAGCAGCCGTGAGGGAGCAAGTGGAGACCTTGCTTCGTGAAGCTCGGCGTTTGGCTGAGACGTTCCCTGACGCACGGGAGCATATCGAGGCCAAGCAGGATGAGGTGGCTGAAGCGTGGAGTGCCCTGATGAACCGATCGCGAGAGCGTGGCGAAAAGCTGCACCAGGCCGAGCAACTGCAGGCATACTTCGACGAGTATCGGGAACTCATGTGAGTCTTGAGCCTGTGCTTATCCACTTTTCGTAGTTCTTTCAACCCGCTACAATGAAGTCGCATTTCACCCTGCAAGTGTCATGCGGTTCTACAAATGGTGCTGCTTTACTTGTCCACTGCTTCACCTTGCTGCATTATGTTCATAAGGATGAAATGATTCTTCATTGGACCATAAATGTACTTTATCCTTTCACTTGAACCCGAAAGTGCTAGCCTTTCAATGCAGCTTATGTGAGCTTGTTTCTAAGAGCTAAGGAAAGAAAGTAACCCTGTCACGGCAATGCAAGCATGGCAGCAGTAATGTTTTATGCTCTTCTTGTTGTGGTTAAGATTGGAAAGAAGCTGACCTTCTTGCCATTTTCAAGGGAAGATCCTAACATCACAATTGGAATGGAACTTTCTCCATGTGATAAAAATAAGGAACGGATAGATGAAATTGTAGTGACAGCAACAGAACAGCATTTAAAGCACATGTGCAAAGCAAGGCTGCACACCATTGTGGGAAAAAAAAAAAGAATTAGGTTGTATTGTATAACGGTGATCACAAGGCATGGGATAGCTAACAATGCCAGTTTGTATACTTTCTTTTTGTTATTGTTTGGGTCTTGTGTACATGAGTGCACTGTTCAAAATGAAAATTTCAGTTAGATTCCAGCACTTGTGTACGTCGATTCTTTCTTCTTTGCTTGCCTGTTTTGTGTTGCCATCGGTCGCTCATTACTGCTTGGCGTGTTTAAGTTGTTGTCCCTCCTGCTTTTCGATATTTCAGGGCATGGATGAACGACATCACAGCACGCATCACATCAGACGAGCTGGCACGTGACGTGACTGGCGCCGAAGCCCTCCTGGCACGCCACCGTGAGCACAAAGCCGAGATGGACGCTCGTGCCGACAGCTTTTCGCGTTTCGTCGCCACTGGTGAGAAGATCATTGCCGGTGGCCACTTCATGGCTGAGGAGGTGCGGGACCGCATTCGGCGCCTCTCCGACTCACGCAAGACGCTCGAGCACACATGGGAGCGACGGCAAGAGGTCTACGACCAAAGCCTGGACTTGCAGGTGAGTGGTGGGTTCTTGAACGGGCTGTGGTGACAGCCATTAACTGGGAATCCGCTCGAAAAAAGGACAAAGAATAGTAAACTGACAGGGAGGAGAGTCTAAAGGAGAACAATTACGGTAGACTGGGCCATACCTACGCAAGGAGTCAGTCCCGCTCTGCTGCCTGCTTGTGGTTTGCTGGCGCATAATGTGAATAATATTTTCAGCTGCTTCCTCCTGGTATCAACATATGATAGGCGTCATTTAGAATCTTGTTGAACCTTTGGTGCATGTTTATGTGGTGGCTTTAATGAATACCGAGTGTTGCGTCACTCAGAGAAAATTGAAAAAAAATTATCCCGGTTTAACCGCTCGCTTGTTTGGGCTAAGATTTCTTACAGAAGTTGCATTTTGTGGAAAATTTTGATTTATACAACGTTTGGTTTGGGTACTTGCCTGGATCGGTGAAAATTAATAGAAAGTCTGCGTTGTATACGGCGGCACCGGATCATAAAGGACGCCTTTGCACCAGCTGTGCCAGCAGCAGTGCCAGCAGCACCGTCTCCCACCCCCGAAAGGCTGAGAAGCGCTCTTTGTGTCACGTCTCGCATTTGTCTGCTTTTGTCATTCTCCTGCCGACAAGCACTGCCGCTGCTGGTACAACTGTTGCAAACTATCTTTTTGGATTGGCGTCACCGCATGCGGTGTGGAATTTAAATTCTCACCGACTCAGGCAAGTACCCGACTCAAACATAGTGAAAACTACCACTAAATCCCACCTCTGTGCAAAATTTGAACTTGAACAAATGAGAGCGCTAAGGCTGAGAAAATTTTTCTTATGTTTGTGTTTGTGTTCCCAGTATGTGAACCTGTGATAAAAACCATTTGCATGCAGAGCTGCTGCCTGTATTGATTAATTTTCACTTTTATGTTAGGCATTTGTATTTTTTTGATAGGCTTAAAGAAACTGGTTTAGTAGTTTCCAGCACCTGCATTTGACTGAGGCTTCCTAGTGCCTGCATACCAAGCTAGTCCTTGTGTGTTCCAGCTGTTCCTCCGTGACGCTGACCAACTGGAAACCTGGCTGGCAAGCCGAGAGGCATTCCTCCGTGACGATGACCGTGCCGACTCCATCTCGGCAGTGGAGGAACTGATCCGCAAGCACGATGACTTCATGAAGACTGTCGAGGCCCAAGAGGACCGCTTCGACACAGTCAAACGCATCACCAAGGTACGCTCTTGTGCAGTTGGGCTGAATCGGTTAGCAGAGCCAAGCTCTTTGATGATCAGATTATAGTAAAGTCGGATGCCACTCTCACGTCATCCACCAGGCAGCATTTGTGAGAGGTTTTACTGTGTATAATTGCCACATATAAGTCAAAGGCCGGCCTTTTTTCTTTTTCTTTTAATGAAGTGACCATCTGAAATGGGAGGGGCTCGACTTAGATGCAAAGACAACCTATTTGCAGGGTCTAAGGTAGTTTCGGACAAGTTGCGGGTGGCTTGCGCCTCGTGCCGTTTCCGCCAGGATCCATGGAGCTCTATGTGTCAGGAAAAGAAATGAAAATTCAAACAGCTTGCCATTTACCCGGCTCGCTCGTGCTGATATTCGCTTGCACTGTTGAACAATAGACAGTGTGAGAGCAAAGTTCTGGTGACTTCCGGAGCATGCATCATGCCAGAATCTGAAACTACAGGACTGTTTGCAGTCTGGTTTTCCGCTTACCAGGCTTGTCATCTGGGCCACACGTGATTGTTGGAAGTGTGCCATTTTATTGCCTTTGATATATATACTAGCTTTCTGACTATGCCGTTTTGCATCTGTTACTTTGAGCTGCGCCCGTGCTGCAATGCTGCGGGAAACTGGAAGCTACACAACAAAAAATTCACTAAAGACGCACATCTTAACATCTTTTGCCTTTGGCTAGCCAGGATGACGGGGGGTGAGCAGCAGCAGTGACTTTATTTGGAGTCAACTTTATTTTTCGGGAGGGCGGGGGTGGGGGCTGGGGGGGTTGGGGCTAGAGTTTAGTGAGGTATAAAACTTTTTCCCAAGCAACTTGATAGCCAAAGCGTTTGTTCGACATTGAACTGTGTGGAAGGCTTGCTCATGTGCATTTGTCACAGTCCAAGAAACGCATTTCTGGAATGTTGTAAAGCGATCTGTGGCCGCCACTTTTGAATCCTTCGATAGAAATTGCAAGCACTGACAGGGCTGCAGATGTGTACTGAGCGAAAGTACAAATCGTTTTTTGATTTTTTATTTATATTTCTATCATCCTAATCTATTGCTTTTCCCTTGCCGCAAATTTGTGCTCTTTTTCTTAAACATCCGCGGTGGCCGCACACTTCTGTCAGACCAAGCACAGAGATAGGAACATTGCGAGAATTTCTCTATGTGCGCTTTATGAATGTTATGCTGAAACAAATTTTAAGCCTGTTTTGAATTTTTGGTCAGCCATGAGTATTTTTGTCGTGATCTCTTGCTTCCTGATTTGTTTACCTTTGTGGACACCTCAGTTGGAAGAGGCATTCAAGAGGCTGAAGCAGGAAGAAGAGGAAATGTTCCGAGTGGAGGAACAGAAACGGGAGCAAGACAGGGTGGACGCCATGAAGCGCAAGGAACACCAGAGGATTCTGGATGTGAGTTTGACATGGTGTACATTTGTTGTGAGGTGACAGCTGAAAGATATATTTCAAAGAATCTGAAGGAGTGGGCAGGCTTGGCGTAGTGATAAGCATTACATGCTAAAATGCGACCCAGTCCTGTCATTGCATTGTGCTAAAGAGGTTCATCACTCATCTTTATTCGCATCTAGAATGGTTAGATTGTTCAAGCAAGGCAGAGTCTGTTGCTGCAAGTACTACAGCACCAACGTAAGCAAAAATGTAATCTGTTGTAAAGCATCAGCAAAACTGATAAGTCAGTGCCTGTGTACTGGAACAGTGATTAAAAAATTGGGTGAGAGAGCATTAACTTTTTTTCTTCTTCAGATGGCTTCGTTTTCTTAATATTCCAATCAGTTTCTATAATTTGCTCATCATGCAATCTCATGTAATCATCATGTTTACAGCTTCCCTTGTTTATCAGCATTGTTTCATTGAGGAGTCAGCAGTATCTGGCGTACTCTGAGTAAACCACCTGTCTCTTCCAAAGTCATAAAAATGTATTGGTTACAGCATGATGCACCAGTTTACAGTTGTTGTCTAATTTATTCCTTTATTATTTATTTATTTTTTTGTAGGAGCGCATGCGTGAAGATGGCCTTCGCCGCGGAGCCCTGGACTCTTCTCAGCTAAGCGCTGAAAACAACGGTGAACTTGCCCCATCGTACGTTGGTGGCCTGGTCAAGTCACCATCCCAGAGGTCGCTGGACAGTGACCGTAAGGCCATGAGCACACTTGCCACTCCTGGAGCATCACCAGTGAAACGGGCCGAGAGTATGAAGGTGAGTTTTTGCTTCTGTTCATTCATCATCTTTGCAGGATGCACAGTAGAGTAATGCACTGATGGGGTTGCCAACCTTGCAAGGAGTGCAGGGACAGATTAAAGGGGAAGGCAACCTCTCTCTTTCGAGAACATTGGCCCGTATTATTTCACCACAGAAAAAGTTCAGAAACTCATCGCACAAATAGGATTACCGCCCCTCCAAGTGCTACCCCTGGAATCAGTCTCTGTTCATGGCATATTGATGTGGCAGTTTGATGACCTCTGTTGTTTTTGGGCCTGTCGCTCTGCTTTCAGGTGGAATTGGGCAAGAAGTTGAAGCGCACTCCCAGCTTCACCACACGTCGCCGAGCCCAGAGTTTCCGGCGCTCGCGCACTGCCGCCGGTCTGCCGGCTGTGGAGATGGAGGGCTTCCTGGACCGCAAGCATGAGCTGCAGTCTGGAGGCAAGAAGGCCACCATGCGCTCGTGGAAGACCTTCTACACGGTGCTGTGTGGTCAGCTGCTCTGCTTCTTCAAGGCAAGTCGTCCTTGTCTTGTAGTACTCTGCCCTGACAGTGTGTTCCCCCTTTCTCAGTGGTAAAAGTGTAGTGCCGCTTTTACTGCACAGCACATCATGAAGTGCCACTTTCGACAGTGCCACTCTAGACTCGCAATAGAGGGGTGTGTTTCTTAAGAGTTTATGACGTGACAATCACTAAAACATAGGTGCTCAAAGGTTTTAATTTTTCAGATTTCAGTAAATGATATTGTTTCGATTTTGTTCACTCCTAAACATAAGTGAACAGTTGAACTTGATTGTAACAAAATTTTAAAAACTCCCCGATATTTTGTTACATCCATATTTTTGTATATGCAGTTTTCACATGAATACTCGGGAGGACAGTGCAAAACGAAAACAAAATAGGAAATAAATGTAGGTGAAAACACCTTGAGAAATTTACAGTGACCCCTCTGTTGAGGTCGTAAACACAGAGAAACATTTCGCAGTACTGCAGCGGCAGCCGCCACCACGGTTTGCATAGCACGGCTACGATGGGGTGCAGAGAGCGGGGGAGTCTGAAGCCCCACACCTAGGCTAGAGGGGAGCGCGCGCAGTTGTACCAGCTTTGCTAGATCTAGACCGGCTGCGAAGACACCCGGTTCATTCACGTTCCCGCTCTCGGTCCGCCCGTCACCATTGCCTCAGGAAACGTACTCTTCACCTCGCATCGCCGGCGCGCCGACATTCTCCACCATCCTCACTCCCGACGTGTGACAGCCATCGACAATGGAATCTGTTTTACAATCCTGAAACTTTAGCAAGGCTTTAGCCAAATTTTCAGTAACTAGGCAATAGCTAGCAAACAGTCAGCACAGCGAGTTCATTATATCAAGGTCAACCGCCACGACACCTTTTTATGTGGAGGTCCCAAAACGCATGCACTTCTATGGGGGCGCTGTTAGGAAATTGAGAAACTTCGTAACATTGAGGAATTTGCTGTGTGGGGGTTTGCTACATCCAGGTTTAACTGTAATTTGAGGATCATGTCACAAGCATGAGCTGCTTGCACTGCCACAGAAAGACTGATGTCTCGCCTTCTTCAGTTCCATGGTGTGCATGCACTACCTGGCCATGCTGTACCTAAGTGTTGGAGATTTCAGTTTCGTGTACTGAACACAATAGTTCACTATAAATGTGCTATCTAGAAACTCTTTTTCAGTAACAAAAAGCAGTCAACTCAAATTTTTAGCCAAATGTAACGGTTTCCGAATGGCAGCAACCTTGTTATTACTGGCACTTTATTTTACTTTCAATACACCTTTGTTATGCCTACACATGTAGATGGAGTTATCGAGCAGTACTTTGTCAGAGTGGCACCAAGTTTGCCCGGCAATGCTCCTGACGTGAGTTGTGGCAACGTGGATCGGTCCTTGCTGGTCACATTTTGGCCAGCATGCCATCTTTTGAGTTTCTATGTGTTTCGCCATACTCTGTCATCAGCTGCTGGAGGTGATTGTCAACTGGCAGCTTGTATCCTTGTAGTATCATTGCTGTAGGCAACTGACCAACACAGAATTATACACGGACCATTTTAGAGGCCATAATCTGCTTCTTGATCCCATTTTGGAAGCCTGCCATGGGTAATCAGCACCACCTTTTAATTTGTAGTTCTCTGTTCCACACCCCATTCAGGACAAAGAGGGCTTCATGGAGAGCAATGCAGCGTCGCCACCCATCAGCCTGCTGCAGGCACAGTGCTCCAAGGCCAGCAACTACACCAAAAAGAAGCACGCCTTCCGACTGAGGCTGGCCGACGGCGTCGAGTTCCTGTTTGTGGCTAACAGTGAGACGTCCATGAGTGACTGGGTCAACAAGATCTCCTTCCATGCAGCACTGCCACCTAGCTTGCAGCTGCTCAGTTACGACGAAGCCCGTAAGAGCACTGGTCTGGGCACAAGTCTGAATGCCTCAGGTAAGCGCGGGGGCATTCAGGAGGGGGTTGTTATGTCTTTGTTGCCCAGATGTTTATAGCCACATCTTGCACATCCCACCTACGTCGTCGCTGCTTGTCACTGCATGCGCCTCTTGTGTACTCTGTGCATGCTGCACTAGTCATTCCTTGTTTATGTGCATGATGTGTGTCTGACGTTCGTTTTGTCCTTGCTGCTTTTGCATGTAAACTGACCATCACACTCAAATGCCTCATATACTGAAAGCAACGATAGTATGTGAAGGGTTACTGAACCATATAAACTCGCACAAGATGACTTTGATTCATTTATT
Organism: Amblyomma americanum; assembly: GCF_052857255.1. Taxonomy (NCBI): domain Eukaryota; kingdom Metazoa; phylum Arthropoda; class Arachnida; order Ixodida; family Ixodidae; genus Amblyomma; species Amblyomma americanum. Next base: position 197,812,209 of record NC_135501.1, on the reverse strand, counting down.
AAATCTGCATTTACAGCTTACCATAGTTGAAGCTGACAGATTTCACCTGTATTGTAAGCCCTGTTGAAAGAGTGCCATATCTGTATACGTTTTTGCAGTTTCTTGTATTTATGAGCGCATATAAAAAGCAGATATTAAGTGGACTAGACTGCCAGACACCTCACTTTGAGCACTTCTTCATCCCCATTTGGCATTCCGTACTTCTCACATGCACCGCTCTTGACCCGGCACTGCTAATGTGCAGCCTAACACCGCAATGCTTCGCCATAACACCGCACTAGCAACATAACGTCGCACTGATTCAAAACATTACATGGTCTTGACTGGGGGAGCGGAGGTTGTTTTTCTTCAATGCCTTTTGCCTTTACGCTGCTTTTGAAGTGAACGCTTGCATGTATGGAGCATAAGGGAAAAAATCAAAAGAGCACCCCTTGGCACAGTACGGCTTTTCTTCGTCTTGGGTTGTCGGCAAGTTCTCTCTCTGTCTCAAACGCGACATGGATGGAGGCTGTACCGCCACATGCTGCATGTTCTTCGTCTTGACTCGGGCTTCTCCTCACCACTTCGAAGCGGAACTTCTGTCTCTCATCGCCTGCGTCATCCCGAAAACATTCACCATCTGTGGCTGACAAGAACGGCTTGTCGTGGCAAGCTTGTCGTTGCTGACTGTGCCACCCTTTTCTTTCTCTTCCCGCTTCTGTCTACAATCTGCTGTCGCGGCAACGCCGTTGTCACACCACCAGCACCGAACGTGTCGCACCGACCGCCTTCATCAGCGGACAGCGACACGAGTGGAACGCCATTGGCTGACAGGCGAAGACGAGACCAGTCGTCCACACCCAGTCCCTGCTCCTCGCCGGAAATGAGACACTCGGTGGTGTCGTCCCACCCTCAGGGTGCCGTAACCGCGGCAACCTCACAGCCAGCGCCACCATTGGTGACAAGAGTTGAAAGAGAGAAGCCTCCGATCCCACCCCGAAATTCATCCATTCGTTCGTCGTCGGTCGACGTTCCAGACAGCTCAGCCTCGTCGGTCAAGAGCAAGATTCAGATGTTTCAGCAGTCGGGAGGACACAACGCTACGGTTCCCTCACCTCAGTCCTACTCCAGCACACTGCCATCAAGAGGCAGCTCCCATGCTGGTATGGACGCTGGTTCCTTGGAAAGCATTTAGTCACTTCCAAAGCTGGCTTTTGCCCGCACTTCAAGTTAGGGCCCCTGGTCGCTTGTCTGAAGCTCTCTCGGCTGGTTCACTTGCCCACAGACTGCTGTAGCAAGTTGGGTTGCAGAGCCGACATCTTAGACGTCTGTTAATTTTAAACATTCATGCTTCCTCACGAGCTCCAGTAATGAAGAACCGTTAAGAATTGCCTCAGATTTGGCCATCTATAGATACCAGTTTCTCTTGGAACTGTTGACGAAGGATTAATATATATTAAAAAAAAAAGTGACTTGGCTTGGGAAGGTCAGCTTGGAAAAGCACTCAGTCATATTAATAGCATCTGAATTGGCTTGGTTCACAACTTTTGTAGACCTTGGGAAACTTAAAATGGAGTTCATCCAACAGCGGGTTTTCCAGGCCTGCTAATGGATGCAGCTGCAACGGTGTGAGGGCTCTATAGGAATTTGAGAACCTTATTGGCTCTCCAGAATGTATAGTTGAAATAGGACAGACTTTCTCATTGCTAACACTGTTCAAAGCTGTTGGCAAATAATGACTAGCCTTCCACCACCATTCACTCATTGAGGCCATGCTAAGGCCTTCAAAGATCTGCCGCCTAAAATTTTCAAAATGTGTATGTGTAGATCACACTTGGGGTGTCAGCCCGCAGAAAGAAATATGAAAATCTACAGGGTGTGTCAGGAAAGTAATGCAATTTTATCCATAGAAAAAAATTTATTCAAAATATTGTTACAAAGTTTTAAAATTTTTCGAATTAGTCCCCTTTGGCACCTGCGCATTTCTGCCAGCGAGTCTGCCATGCACTGTGCACATCCTGGAAGGTGTCGACAATTTCTCGAGCACATCCACATACTTACGATGTCGTGCACGGTTGTTTTTGGAATACTGAGAGCCTCTGCTATCACTTGCACGCTTATTCGACGGTCGGTGTTGAAGAGATCACGAACACGAGACTTATTTTCGTCACTTTTGCTCGTTGATGGCCGTTCAGAGCGGGATTCATCATCGCCGTCTTCACAGCCCGCCTTAAACACCTTCAACTACCTTTAAACTTGAGAATATGACAAAGCAGAATTCCGGTAGGCTTGGTGAATCATTTGGTAGGTGTCGGCAAGACTCTTATTGAGTTTAGCGCAGAACTTGATCGCATCCTATTGTTCGCGTGCGGATGCCATCGCAAGTCGTGACACAAGCACTATCAGTAGGTCCACAGAAACAACGATCCTGACGATCGCAGTGCTTGGAGCAGACTGTGCTAGATAGTGATGAAAACCTAAAAGTCCCCCCAAACTAACCCAAACGATCCGAGCACGGTAGGGCTGATAGCAGCGCCTGAAAATAAAAAAAAAATTGCATTACATTCCGGAGACACCCTGTATTTTCAGCGGTGAACAGCTATGTTCGAGTGGACGCACACAGGTTGTGCAGAATGTTAGCGTTCTTTAAAAACTTATAAAATAGTCAGCTAATGTGTATCTTTACGGCATTCGTAAAGATATACAACTGTCACCTTGTCGTGAAGCTTAGGCCTGCCAAGCTGAAATGGGTGCACACTTGTCTCAGGTTCACAACCTCCTAAACAGTCCAAGTTATGAACTATGTCAGCTAAAAAAAAAAAAAAAACAGTGGCGCAAAACAAGTGTTGGGTGTATTGTGTCTGGTTTCTCAGCTCATTTAGAGCTGTAAGATGGTGCGAATATGCAGCCTTTGCACTATTCCTGCAGCAAGCTAAGCAAGCACTAAGCTGCTCACGCTCTCCTATTGCCTCCCTTGCACCTACCACCGCTTTGAACCCCAGCCTAATTGAGTCAATCCTCTTGCACATGTTTTCTATTTGTTATGTGCCTTTTTTACAGTCCAGGTGAAAATATCAGACCAGTCAAACTGCTTTCTTGAGCCGTTTTGAAGCGGTAGAATCGTCTTTGCTGGCTACAAGTGGGAATGGGGTAATAATCTAGTCAAACTGCCAGATCCAGTCAAACATGTCTTTTTTTCTTGTTACCTAGGGAACGGTAGCTTGCCATGGGGTTGTGACTGTCACTCTTTGTTCATGTGCTGTGCTGCAATGTGCACGTAGTCATAGATTTTGCATCCAAATAGTGGCATGTAGCATGTATCTAGTTATTTGTTTCGTTGTGTCGGAGTATACAGTTGACTGTCGATAATTGGAACTCAAAAGGGTGCCATAAATTTGCTCGAATTGCACCGAGTAAAAATTAGCTGGGGCCTTTTCAGCACACTCTGTATTGACAGGACCAAAGTAGCACGTCAAATTAACAAGTGTCTCATCGTATGGGAGCAGTTAAGCATAGCAAGAAAGGAGACATTCTTGTTGCTACATCTCGCGCTGTTTTGGTTCAGTTATTGTAAAATAAGGCTCACTAAAATAAATCCTCAGTGTTGCCAGTTTAAGCTGAAATGACTCAGCAGAATCCTCCCAACTTAAGACTAAGTACTGTATTGTATTGCCGCGAGCAAGTCTGAAGTTTTTTTGTTGTTTTTTTTCCAAGAACGGCCATCTGATTTTGGGGGGCCGACTTATACATGGCAATATATATGGCACTTAATGCTGAATAAGGCATGCAGCAGACGTTTCTGCTACAGTACTGTGCTGTAGTAGCTACTGAGCTTGGATTGCTCAAGTGGTGAGCTTAGGCACTACAAAGGAGCGGCCTCAAACGAGCGCACAGGTTGGATTCTACCCAGACAACTTTGGTCCCGCTTTGCCCTCTGTGGTTCTGCTGTATGAGCTTGAGCCACATAGCCTGAGCCAATGAGCCGCATATCATGTCTCTGTTGTCTTAAAAGCTTTTTCTGTTGTTTGTAACATACCTAATTTAAAATTGCTACTCGCAAAAGATAAACTTTTTTTTTAAAGGCAGAGAACAGAAACTGGCGAGTTAGGTTGAACATTTCTGTTCGCCCTGTCACCCCGATGGTTACAAGAAGCCTAATGTGAAAAGGTGTGGAAATAGTTACACCATGCATTGTTTCTGCATGGATTGAACTTATGGCTTTCTCGAATAACTAATGCACAGAGCACGCCTCCATTGCAAGTGTCTATGTCTATGGTTTACTTTATATCATTGCTTCATTGTGTACTATGAGACTATATTTAACCTGTGAAGATCGATGTAGCTTCCTACCTTGTGCAAGTTTGGGAACTACCATCAAAAATTGTTAGCTTGACACCAGTGTTGCTCAGACGGGTTTGTTCTGTACCATTCAGAGGCGCTATTTTGGGTACTGTTTGCATAGACAGCCACTGAAGCAATGGGTAGATTTGAGCTAGTTGGTATAGAAGTTCAGATAAAGATGGCTCAGTGGACAAAGGAGGAAAAAGACAGCGCAAGCCCTAGTCCCTAGACAGAAATGAGGATTTGATTAGAATGTGCAGAACTTTTATGCATTTTTTTTTCTTTATAGTGTGCATTTATTTTTCTTTGGCTGTGTGTACGAGTTCTGTGTGTTCCTATTAAACTATCAGTTGAGAGCAGCGCTCGTGATGCCTTTTCCCTTCTTTGTCCATTGTCTAATCTCACTGCACCTGTTCAAAAAGGGAAATCAGCACTGGGAACGTGCATTAATCACTTCGACTTTCGGCACACAGGCAACCTCCTAGCAGAAGAGGTGGCTAACAGGTCTTCCATAGATGGCTACTCGCCACAAAATGCACACAACGGTTATGGAAGCCGTCCTTCGTCCATGATTGGAACACCGCCCAGCACAAACCGAACTTCTGCGGATGGCTACAGCTCAAGTGGTCTTGAAGGCAAGTGGATTTGTGTCCCGATTTTTCTTGCTGGCGTTGTATACAGTCTGTACGTAGTTCTGTGCATAGGCAGGGGCAGGGCTGTATTTCGATTCTGTTGCTTTCATGGAAATCATTTTTGGCGGAAATGATCAGTCTACTTTTCGTGCATCTATCAAGCTGGCATCATTAATACGAAGGGTCAACTCAGTGTGCAGGGGAAACACTGTAATGCCTCTGACCGTTAACATTGATATTCACCATCCTTGATCAGGTGCACCAAGCATGTTTCATTATAAAGGGAATGCATTGTTTTTATGCACGGGCATGCACTGCCTAGGCGCATGAATGAGCAACATTCTCTCGACACAGCAAGAGGCATGTGTTCGTGTCTATACATAGCTGTGCTTCTGTGATGTACTGTGAAAAATGGTGCACCATGTGCAATAGGTAGGTGCTGTTTTTAAGGATTACTGGCTATTGGGTGTACCCGAGGGTCATTTACATTTTGGCATGTTGTGTGAATAAAATTAGTTGCTTCATGCAATCGCATATAAATCTACCGTCATCACTGGCAGAATCTGTGAAACACAACACAGTGGCGTTAGCCATCTGCAGACATGCAGCATTCAGTGAATATGGCGGAACTTCGATTATCTTTTACCGCAAGGCTTGTGCTATCTAATAACACTACTGAGGGAAGTGGAGGAAGACTGTATTGTCTGGATATAAAGCAGCCTAGTATAAACACAGTCAAGAAGAAAAAAAATTGATTTGAAGTTCGGGGGGGGGGGGGGGGGGGGCGTGAATTGATTCAGCGAAACCGTTGTACTAGTAATGAAAAAATGGTAACAGTGTGCCGATTTTTCACCCCAAAAACGAGATCTGTGCTTAGAAGGAAGCCCCGCCGCGATGGCTCAGTGGTTAGGGCGCTCGACTACTGATCCGGAGTTCCCGGGCTCGAACCCGACCGCGGCGGCTGCGTTTTTATGGAGGAAAAATGCTAAGGCGCCCGTGTGCTGTGCGATGTCAGTGCACGTTAAAGATCCCCAGGTGGTCGAAATTATTCCGGAGCCCTCCACTACAGCTAAAGCGGCTGTTTGGGCTTGTTGGTCAGTGAACATGGTAAAAGAATGCAGCGCTTCGACTTTTACTTAGTGTTCGGTGACTATATTGTTATTTTCGTTTTTGTTTTGCCTCGTGCTGCATTGGCGGGAAAAGGTCGCTGACTGATCATTTTCCATGCGTGCACCTTACGGTTCATCGTGGTCCTCTCGGTTTTATCGGTTCTTGGCTGACTTTGCGTTATCTAGATATGTATCACTTTGATATTGTGCACTTCGTTTCGTTTTTTTGTATTAGATAGTTGAACGCGGTTGCTATTTTCTTGGTCACGTGGGTGTTGGTCTGCGTTATATAAGCTGCTCATCTTTCTGAATAAACGTGTTGGTAGTCAGCGCCCTGTCCTGTCCACTTCTGTTCGTCCTTGTTTTTTTCGCGCTGCATTCTTTTACCATCTCCACTACAGCACCTTTCTTCCTTTCTTCTTTCACTCCCTCCCTTATCCCTTCCCTTGCGTGGTTCAGGTGTCCAATGATATATGAGACAGATACTGCGCCATTTCCTTTCCCCCAAAACCAATTATTATTATTATTAGAAGGAACCTTGGTTTAGCCTGCATAGTTTGCTCGAAGACAGCACTGAGGCATTGTTTCATAAGTAAACTGTTGCCATAATTACTGTGAACAAGAGTCACATTGTGACAGCCATGTATTTGTGCTGGTACATTTCTAGGCAGGTGCTTTTAATGTAACAGCATCATGCGGTCACTCAGAAAATGATTACTGTTGAGTAAATTGATTTATTATCCATTGAATGTTTCAAACATCACTTTGCAGATTCTCCTCCAATGTATGTAGCTCCACCACTGCCAAGCCAGCCACCACCAAAGCCACGGCGGCCAGACGATTCAGATTCCGATATTGCGGGTACGCTCTCTGACGGTGACCAGGAATGGAGGAGAGGTAAAGAGTCATTTGTTGCAGTCTCGGGTTCACCAGTTTTTCACTGTACTTTGCGCTGTGAAGGTGAACGGAGAGATGAAAGGCATTACTACAGCCCAGAATTGTTTGTTCCATTGACAGAACTGGGTAAAGAGACACACGGGACTAAGGTAACGCTCTTAGAACGCACAAAGTGAACATGGGGGAAAAAATGGAATTGGCAATGCCTCAGAGTAACTGCATGTAGTTCACACTGAGATGGAAACTACGAGGACAACTAAAATTGGTGGGAGTGCGCTTTGCAGGTACTCTGAAGTTATGAACTATTGTAGCCTGTTCAGGTCCTTTAGAAGAAGAGTGCAGTCATCCACACCGCTGTCTAGAGCGCTTGAATGGCATACTGGAGAGTACACTTCTCTAAAAAGTGCTCCAAACCCGACGTTATCATGCATGAACATTCCCTTGGATCATGTTTAACTGTTGGCACCTTTAAAAGCTGTATTGGACCCGGCAGACAGGAGCGGTTGTCATAAATGCACAATAGAGCATGCCGTTCAAGCGCTCTAGACAGGTGTGTGGATGCTGGTGCATAACAGTTGTCTCCTATCAGTACTCACCTGGTTAACAAAAGCTTGAAATTAGGTTAAGGACAGTGCAGCAAGCTACGGAAAAGAATATGGTAGGATTAAAGAGCAAAGCATGCGTTAATCAAGATGGGGAAATGGACTTCAATGGGACATGTAATGAGAAAAATAGACAACTACCTGATCGCCTGTAAGGGTAACTGAGTGAATTTCAAAGGGACAAAAATTGGTTGGACAATCACGGTTCTCAATATTGTGTTCATCCAGCGTAGCTGTTGTATGCGTTTGGGATTTGTGAATTTGAATGCTTCTCGTCTAGTTTTCAAGGCATACTCTCGATGATGGCAATGGTTAGTGGTGGTGGTGATGATTTCAGAGTAGCCTCACTTCCACGAGCTATGTGGCAATGGCTTCTGTAGACACTTAATTCTATTTCTATGTGTTGTGCATATGGCAGCCGTGCTGTGAAGAGGACATGATGGCAATTAAGCTGTAAACTATTAGCTTGCATGCATTTCTCTTTGGAAGGAACACTGGTTTGCTTACATGATAGCAGTGTTGTGTACCTAGCAAGTGACTTAGTTTTGTGCATTAACGTTTGTGATTGCTCACTCTGTCTCCCCTTGACCAGGCTACAGCAAAAATCGTGAAGACAAGGTTCAATACAGAGAGGTATGTTTCCTGCGATTCTTTACGTATTTCACTGGTTGTGGCGTTCCCTGGATATTTTCACTGTGGAACTCCTGCGTTGTGTGCACGATAGAACTAGACACGAGTTTAGAGCAGGAAAAAAAAAAATTCAGTCAGGCACCGGGCAGAGTAGTTGTGAGTGTTCATCATAGATAGTTAACAGAATGATTACTGCACATAATCCCTGTAAGCAGGTTTCTGTTATACTGCCGTAAACGGGAATATATGGTTGAACTTTTTCGGCCAACTCTGTGCCATTTCACGGGAATCTGTGCTTTTCTTGTCACATAGTCACCAGTGCGCATTGTAACACAATTGTGGTGTCATAAAAAGCTAAGCAATTAGTGAGAAAAAGATACCTGTGGTTTAGTATGGCAGAACTTATTTAAGATATTTGAAGATAAAGCTTCCTGGCCCATGCTGCTTTGCAGACGTACCACCCACGGGGCGACACTCCGTCAGGCGCCACAGTGGCCAGACACGCATCCCTCCCGGGCAGCGGGAATCCTCCACCAGGCTTAGCCAGCAACTTGCAGCAGTACTCGGCAACCTTGGACCACCGACACCAAAGGGCGCCGTCGTCGGAAGGTTCCTCTGAGGGAGACTACGTCGACAAGAAGTCACGCGATCGCAAGAAGGGCGTGCTTTCGCTGTTCCGAAAGCGCTGAGCTCGGTCGCAGCCACGAATGTGTGGTGCACAAAAATACGGGATGATGTATTTAGTTGTGTGTTTAACTGGCTTGCAGAGAAAAAAAAATGACTCATTGAGAGAGTTTAAAAATAGGGATCATTGCAAAAGCAACAGATAAGCCACCTTGCACTGGTGACTAAGTCACCACAAAGAAAAAACATTGTGAAAAGACAAATGCCCAGTCCTGGAGCTCATCTTATCAGCGTGCAATTTCAAAACACTATTTTTTGCCAGCTCTTCCATGGTACCCAGGGCAGCATCCATCTTATTGACAGTCATAGCTCAAAGCTATTGGTTTCCATCCTTGGTAGCTATTTTATTCTCATATTTCTAGTTCTTAGTTTCTTTACATCCAGGAATCGCAGTTCTAACTTGACAGTGCGACGTGTACAGTCCAGGCAACTGCAGTGTGCAGTAACATTTTGCGTCGTTCAGCTGTCGAGTCAGATGTTCGTGTTGTGTTGTGTTCACTGTTAGGAAATCAGTCTTTTCTTTTTCTTTTTGTGGTCCACAATGCGACCACACGTAGACCACAGTGGCATCGCAAACTCGCTCAAGTGCGTGGATGTGTAGCTCTAGTTGTCTGCCTGCTACTTTGTGCAAGATTTTTTTTTTTCTCCCAGAGTGCTTTTGTTTACGGCAGTTTGCAATTGACAAGTCATGACAAGTCCCAGATTTTGTGTACAAGCACTTTGTGTATAGTTTACAGCGTCTCCTTTGTCACCATAGGTATATATTTTATATATAAATATATAAATATTATATGTACGAAACTATACTCACAAAACAGTGCCTTGTTTTTGCACGAGTTGCCACGAATGCACTGACGACACTGTGACTTTATGAGTGTAGGGAGGTTTTGAGAGCTAATACGGGCAACTAAAATTCTGGTGGATACCATTACCCGGGCTGGAGCAGTGGTACAAACGTAAGACATGACGACGTCTGTGGCGTGCAAGGCTTGTAGTCGCAGCCAGTTATCACTAAGGGTTGGTGCAACTTTTTTATTACTGCAATGCTGTGGAATGTGTATAGATAGATGTGTCTGCCCCCTCGGAGGTTATGAAGTACTATAGCACTGAATATGCAGTTGTAATGTGAAGACGATGTTCAGTGAGAGTATGTTGTTTTGTTCACTTTGCTCCACTTTGGGAGAGTGGAGAATTGCTTTGCTTTTGAAGAACAATTACTATGTGCTTTGTAAAATGTACTTGTCGAGTTCTAAAGTGAGGGACTCTACTTAAATGCCACGGGACTCGAAGGGAAGGCTTCTTGTCTCGAGGAGAAATAAAAGCCAAACTTAACATGACAATGGCATTGTTTTAATGGCATAAAAAAAGTGCTGGTCAGGCATGCCAGTATCTGCACCATCACAGTTGGTGCAGTGACTGATTTTTGGAGAGAGCAACACACTGTTCTTCTAGAAGCCCACGCCACACCTGGAAATGATGGTTAAGACCAGGCTGAACGTGCAGCTTTCGACTTGAACCCAGTGCACCACGTGATGTGGGGCACCCATAGAAGACCCTCCGTACCCTCGAATGGACCAAAGCCATTGCACACCTAAAGAGAACCGAAGCGGGGAAACAAGTTTCAGAGAGAAGCAAACTTGAAATGAAGACTTTCAAACAAAATTCTGTTTTTTGAGTGTAGCAAGCAGTCAACTCACATTGTGCATGGTTCGTGAGTGATGTAGAAATCGTAACCAGTGCAAAGGTAAGGTGCTTTACCATAGACTTCCAAGTCTTTCAGTTCAACATTGCATAGGCTGTCTACAAAAAAGAGTCAGAGAGTGCTTTAGAAAAAGAAATTAGAGCTTCTTAAAGCATAACAAACAGATCTGGCTAATCACAAGGGCATATATCTAATCAGCCAATGTGAAGAGTGTAAAAACTTGGGACTAGGGCTCCAAAACATGCAAGCCTTGGCAATGAGCATGTCAGCCACTTGTCTCTTCAGTCTACACTCTTCAGAAAACTAGCAAAAAAATGCATGCAATTCTACCACACATTATTGTATATCCTTGCTTTACAATGACAACTCACTATAAATGTTTCAGGACCAACTGCTCATTCCAAGTAATATTTTAGATGCAACGTACTTTTCCCACCTAACAAAACAGAAAACACTGCAAGACTAATTTGCAACATTGGATTCACAGCTGGCTTAAACTCTTCAATTTCCTCATATGTTCACAACTCACTCTCGATCATCAGGGGCCACGCCCCACCACCATGATGCCTGGCCACCATGTCCACTGCTACCATCACGGCATGCTTTATTGGATGCTGCTTGTCTCCGGTTGCTACAACCAGTGGTGTTGACGTGTCTGGATTAACAACTGCAACTCCAACACCTGTCTTGATCAAAAGAATGAAAAATGAAATGTCCAACAATATTTCACTGTCTGTTGGCAGAAGTACAAAAGCTATTACCACGGATATTTTGGCTGCTTCAATAGCCAAATTCATGTATCGTTCCATGTCATTTTTGTCTTGGGCAGAGAAGAAGTTGTTGCTGATAATTTTGGCAATCCTGCAACAGAAGTGTTTCGAATAAGTCAGTTCTGCTAGACATGGGCACAAACACACACCATACAATTTGTCTTCATGGAACTGTGTCGGCCAAAAGCAGTTTGACGACTCGAACTGGCTTCTCGTCAGAGGTGCATGTTGTGGGACGTTCACTTCTACCACATCTTCACAAAGACCTTCAGCGTGGGTCGAATCAGTTCCTAGCACGTCTTTAATGGTCTTCACACAACCCGAGTCATTCTCCCGCCGTGGTCGAAGTATGATTTCCATTCCTAGAAGCAATGAACGGACAATAACGCACTGCACAAGCCTCATCTAAGGGATCCCGCCCATCCAAACACCAAGACAAACCTGCCGCCGTGCTCCGCACTCGTTTGAGATGTTGCAGGTCCCCCAGAGGTACCGTCTGGGACAACCATCTGGCAAAATGGAAACTCGGATTAGACCCGGAATAACGATAACGGAGATCACTCACTTCACTAGCCGCGATGTCTGCTTGCGGTCGATTATTTTTCCAACATACACGGGGGCTGTAAGCGGGAAAAGAGTCGTGTTAACGCGCGAATAGTCGCGCTGTACAAAGAAATTCGGAACCTGTACCTGTGTCCACTTTCCGAAGGTATTCGTCCGCCAATACGGGTAGCAAAGATCGCGAACTAGGGAAGTCCATCGCTGCAGATGAGTTCGTGTCATCTGCTTTTGATTTCTTCGCTTGCTGTTCCGCACCTGCATTGGAGAAATAGCGGCCGCGCTAAGCGTACAAGCGTCGAGACTTCACTGCACAAGTGAAAGCAGAGATCAATGCGATGGCCAGCAGTCGCCAAGAGCCTTTTCGGTAGAAGTGCTTCGTGTCACGTCAAAAGTTGAGTCCACGCAACCGTACCTACAGTACTTTTCCGCTTTGCTAGCGCTGTCTCTGCTGCGTGGTCCATGTAGTGGCAGTAATCCGACTTTGTAAGACATCACAATGCGTACTTAAAACATCGACGTGATGTGGGTGATCATCAAACATTACACGAAAACCGAAAAGCACATGGTTTGAAGTCTGGCCAGTTACATCTGTGGCTCTGTCTCTTTGTGGCTTGAAACGAGAACCCGAGAACGGTCGACACAGTGCCGTTCGCAGTCAATCGCAGCCAGCTGATTGCAGTCAATGAACAAGCCATGCAAGCAGACGGATGAACCTGCCGTGGGTCTCGGCTCTGACACTTGGTCCGTTCGTTGATAAAACAAGAGATGGAGACAGTGTTTGCGCCCCGTGTTCGCTGCTACCTGAAAAATCTGCTGGAACATACAATGCAGAACTTGACGACACCGCATCCTATACGCCTTGTCAGCGCAAGTCACGGGTAATTGGGCGTTCCTCAGTTTGTTCGCGATAGTTCACTGCGCGGCTTCAGCTGATCGCCGCTCGTTGCTTACCGAATGTTTTGGCTTATAGTTTCGCATGTGACTAACATGAACCCTCCCTTCTCGGCCACATTCACTTTCTGCTATCGCTGGAGGCTCAGAACGACGCTTATCCTGGATGTGATCTGGTTGAACCCAAATTTGTTGTTTCCAGGGGTCCCAGGGACGGAACCCAGCAGTTGTGCGACAGGTTCAAGATATCACTCCCGTATGCCGGTCAAGCCATAACATGTACGTTCATTTCTTCCTCTGTTCCAGAAAATGAGCCCGCGCGCGGGTATCCTGCATGCGTTCAGTCTTGTACAAATGCTTTCCTTCTTAGGGGAAGTTATTTTCCAAGCACATAGGCCGGAGCTCCCACCAGATTTCATTTTCGACGACACAGCCTTCCAGCCAAACATTGAGGAACTCCCTGTAAGTGCGCTGCGCCATATATTGGCAGGCGTCCAACTTGTCTGCCTTTTTCTTTTGCTTCTAGAGGAGCCTGTTCACATTTTAAGTTTAAGATTACAGCGTTCTAGACCATTCAGCTGTTAGGTCACACCGAAACACTACTGCGCTTACACGAAAGATCACACAGAGGAAGGAATTTAGGCGTTCATTTTAATCAATACCGTAACACTGTTGTGCGTGAAAACTCGTTCAAAAGCCTTTCAGCTGGGACTGTAGTTGTGAAGATATGTCACTCAAAGCCAGTACAAAAGATTGTGGACACACGTTTGCACACACATTTTGCCGCCATGTGTCTTCCTTTTTTTATGTGCTGTTTCGTGTAATTTGACGGGCCATTAATCCAGATACTACGTCATATTATATAGCCCTTGTTAAAGCATTGTCCAGGCTAAAATGCTATGTCGCATTCAGTCGAGTTAATTAAGCAAAAAAATGTGTTGTAGCTTGTACTTGCACTTGATGTATTGCTGTTCATTTTTACTCAATATCTCTTGTGCATTTTTCCTAAGAGCCTATGTGACTGGAACTCTGAGGATGACCAAGCACTCACAAATGTAGTCCAGGAACTATTGGAGCAGTACCGGAAACACCAGGTTTCAATGCTCGATGACTCGCCTAGGCTGCAGTTCGAGTACTCGTCCCTTGTTCATCAGTCAGACATTGCTGAGTCAAACATACAGGTGCACCTCAACAAAAAGGTAAAGCTGCCTTGTCCTTGGGCCTGTGTGAAGCCAAGTCATTATCACATATTCAGTGCAATGCAGCAGGATTCGTTCATTCTGTTTCAGAACCCCGGCACTCCTGTAAGGTTCTGGATCACATTGCCCATCGATTTTTCAAGGCTTCCGCCCGTGTTTGCAAAGGTGCTACTCATATTTTCTGGTTTATTGAACTTCTCTCGTCCAAGTCCTCCAAAATTTAAGCCACTGCTAACAGCAGTATCTGTACTTTGTCTAACATTTTGGAAGCTACATGGTGTGCCAAGCCTTCAGAAAGGACATGACAGAATGCTTTGGTTTGCCTTGATGCCGATCATGCTGTAATTTAATTGTTTAATTACATTGTTTTTATGCATCATAGACATATTTTAACATGTCACATCCAACTTGCCACAGTGGCTATGGTGCCTGGCTCTTTAGCCCAAGGTGGCGAGACCGAATCCCGGCCGTGGTGGCTATGTTTCAGTGCAGGCGGAATGCATAAACACTCATGTGGTGTATGGTGTCACTTCAAGAAAACGCCAGGCGGTTGAAACTAGTTATGCTCATGTGGGCAGAGACATGCGATTGTTGTTCATGGAGGATCTCTATGTGTGTGTGCATTCACTTCTCCCTGGTTGGCTGGCACAACCTGTGGCTTCAATTACATTGCCCAAGCATCCTACGGCAAAATATCAGCACCTTCTTGCCTTGCATATAACATACCTGTTGCAGCAACTTTTCAACTTCTTTTTCTTTGCTGCTACACACTATTAAAAAGGAAAACGAGGCTAATTGGTGCATATGCAAAGCCTGGGACATTGTAAAAACCGTTAAAATGTTTGTAAAAATTGAGTAGCTCCTTGGCACTGTAAAGCCACTTGGTGAGGTAGCATTCAAGTATACAAACATATTCTCTAAATGACTGTGCATGTCGTTGCTAGCTATGGTGGTGTTTTGTTTTTATGTTTTGCCTTGTATACATGCTTTCTGTGCAGAAACTGCATCCACAAGGTCATGTGCATGCTGGCTATCTCATTATTAATGTAACGACGGGAAAGTGCAATAGCAAATCAATGAGAAGACCAAAGGTGGTTAAATCAATCTAAGCATGGCTAAACTCTTATGGTATGGCTACCGGGCTCCAATCCAAAAGGCATAAGTTCATTCTGTATTGTTGGAAGGTTAGTGTTCGTCATTTTTGTGTTTCATTTTCTCTCATTCCCATTTTTCATCTCATATACAATAAAATCTCTGTGACAACGAATCTCATGGGATGGGGGTGTGAAAAAAAATTCATATCACCTGAAATTTCCTACCATCTACAGCTCACTACTCATAGTGCCTACAGCACATCTGACGATCGCGACATTGGCAATGTGTGGGCCATGCTAAGTGCTCAAGGGTGTGGTCACGGCTCGTGATAGTGCATTCGTATTATCCGTTCCTATCATTCGTAGTAACGCTGGAGAGTGTTCGAAACGTCCGAAATTCCGCACATCGTACACAGCGCACTCCGGCCATGGAATTCTACATAATGATAGCATTGCAAAATTTGTATCAATCGGGCTCGTGTATCACTGAGATTCTATGGTAGGATACAACTTAAAAAAAACAGCAGTTGTTGACACTGGGTCACGGTCCGTGGCGTACTGTATCACTCCGCTAGACAGTCACTAAAGTAAACGAAATAAGCTTTTTAATGTTTGACTTTATTAAACAAGCCAGGTATCAAAATTCTAGAGCTCATAACTTTTTTTTCGTGATTAGCTGCTTGTTTAGGTGACAAGAAAAGTTTTAATAACGGACTACTTTTTTGTCGTGGGGGAATTCTGTGCGCCGGTCCTGAATGTGGGCGAAGCTTCACTGCAGACTTAAGTTGTATCCGACTATAGTGTAAGTCGTGCTGAGAAGGTCATCTGAACTTCATCATCATCAGGCTCCATAGCCCTTGAATGCTACCACATTATAAACAGCACTTCTACTCTGTCCCTGGCTTTCTTGAGTAAAGATATCGCAGATTTGGAATGAAATCTGCATGCTAATGTGATGTGGCATCGTTAACAGCCCCGAAAAATTTTCTCAGCTGCTATGCTTTGTGCGTTCCGCGCCCCATTGGTGTTTTTTTGCAAGTAAAAGCACTGGGCGAGATTGGCGCTATATCTTGGAAGTTTCCTAGCCCTTGTGTTCTTTAGTAACGGTTCTTACAAGGTCCCTCTCTTTGCAAAGCACGAAATTGCAGGTTTGATTCCTGGCTCCAGTAACAGTCCTCCAATGGCGGTGAGTTGCAAGCACACCTTCGTGTGTGCCACGATTTCAGTGCATGTTAGAAAACCACCCGCCGTGGTGGCTCAGTGGTTAAGGCGCTCATCTACTAAACCGGAGTACCCGGGTTTGAACCCGATTGTGGCATCCAATGGAGGCGAAACGCAAAAGGTGCCCATGTGCTGTGTGATGTCAGTGCAGGTTAAAGATCCCCAAGTTGTCAAAATTATTTCGGAGACCTCCACTAACGCATCTCTCGCTTCCTTTTTTCCTTCACAACCTCCTTTATCCCTTCCCTCGAGAGATATGTGAGACAGTTACTGCGTCATTTCCTTTTCTCAAAAAAACCAATTTCCTAAGAAACCACTTTTAGCATTGAAATTTGAAAAATCTCCTCTTTGACGCCTTTTGAGCCCACTGTAGTGCTTTGATTTGTTGAAAAGTATGATGATTTTCATGAAGTTGATTTATTTGTTTGAATCAGGTTTTGTTTTCAGGTCCATGCCTTCTGTAATTCCTTAATATAGCTGTGATTAATTGGCAGTAGTATGAAACATACACTCGCCGAAAAAAAAGTGGTTTTAAAACCATTTTTTTTTTGGCAAGTGTATGTTTTAGTCTACCACTATGCTTCCCCCTCACCAGACAGGATTCTGTCGAACCCGTTGTCTACGATGACTATGCTAAATTTGTATCCTGATAATTATATTTTTTACCACGGTACCGCACTGATATGTTATGTGCATTCCATAATTTTGTAGCAATGATTACTAGTGAAAATTGTAGGGGATAACAAACGAAGTGTTGGCTGGGGAGATGATCAGGAAAATTGCAGGGATCCGCAGCCATTTCAGGACAGGGCTGACTGAAAATCAATGGGCGACGTGTTGTCCTGCGGTGGATGTGGTTGAGCGGATGATGCCGGTGATGATTTACTGGCTTAGACACTTGTTGCACACCTTTTGGCAGCTAAATGAAAAATTTTTCAGAACAAACGGGTGAAGGTGTGGTCAAATAATGTGCTGCACTCTGTTTGGCTTGTAAATGCTGTATTATCTGTATTTTTTTTTTTAAAAAGGAAAACCTGTCGGAAGACATGGCCATCTTGCAAGTCACCTTCCAGAGCCCTGAAGGGAGCCGCATATTGCCACAGCTTTTCCTTTCTCCGCGTGTCGAGTATGTACTGTGCATTTCATTAATATTTGTTCTCATTGTCTATTAATAACGGAAGATTCTAGTCGTGTTTAGGGCATAGATTCTCTCAATGGAAGTGCTTTTTCATTATTTGGAGGCTACAGTTTGAAGACTGAATCCTTTTTTTTGTTCTTCCTTTTTTTGTTCAACACAGGCATTGTTTGTTATCGGATGTTATCAGGCCTCGCTTTCTCAGTTTGGTCACTGCCAACCTCCATTGATAATATTACGACTTGGGATATCGCTAATGCATTTGGCAACTAGGACAAGTTTACCTAAGAAAGGCTGTTGTTTTGTGCTGCTGACTATTTGTCACTGTGCCCATATAGGGCCCTTTATTTGTACATTGGTATTATCTGTCATTTCAGATATGTGCAATTATCAAAAAAGTTTTATGCAACATAAATCAAAGCCAATTCCTTCTCCCCTCCTTTCCACAGAAGAAAAGTCTTTTCCTCGCAACAGCTTACATACAGCACGCTGTGATGCACAGAGTGTTTTTCTCAGCAGAATTTACCCTAGTTTTTTGTTTCAGTATGAGTGACCATCATATATATGAGGCCTCATAATTTCAAAAGCAATATTTGTTTCAGGTAGAGAAAGCTAAAGGAGCTCCGAAATAAAGCCATGATACATACCCCAGCTAGTTACTGTTCAAAAGCATTATTATTGCTGTTATTTCGTGACTTCAACCAGAGGATTAAGAAATGTGTACTCCCTTCAAAATCAGTTTTCAGAAAGATGCAGTTTACACCCAAAAATTGCCTAATAAAAATGAGCTTCCTGTTTGTGCATACAAATCTTTGAATAAGTATTACACAAAAGCACCTGAACCCCTGCATGCTTGTGAACAAAATGCTTATTCCTTGCTGAGATGAAAACAGATGAAAGAACAGAAACAGAGTGGACGTCTCTTCCTTCTATTGTCGGGAGCACTGCCTGCCTGCCAAAATTTGAAGTTATTACAGTGCCATTAGTATTACAGGGAGCAGTTATAGAAGGAAGTAGAAGTGAAATCATGAGCCAAGCCGGCATTCTCACTAGTACAGGTGCGAAATAGCACAAGGGCAGGCAACACGCTATTAGTTAATTCTAAATTTCACAAGATTAGTCTGTCAGTGAGCATTATTAAAGCTGTAGCATTACTAAATGTGCTTTCAGGGCACTTGGCAGTTCAATGGCAATAAAACTCCCACCCTTCAACAAGGATAGTTGCCTCATGGATTACGTGCCGCAGGTGAAGCAGCTGCTCGAAAAAAGGGTAAGCATGCCTCCGCTTTAGTCTCTGCTCATGTTTTTTGGAGGTAGACGGCTCACTTTTAGATGTGGTTCCATGCTAGCTGACTGCCACACCCATCAGTTTTCACTTGTGTGGTGCTTTCCTTTCAGGTTGAGCAGGTTTCAGCGTCGTTTGCCAAGCGTAAGGAATACGTGGCAGCATTCCTCAACCTCTTTGGCAGGTACGACCGTCGGATCTGAATTCTGACAACACACTGTATCTATAAGCATAACGAACTGGCATGAATAATACTAAATGCATCACTTATATTAGCCGCCGCGGTGGCTGAGTGGTTACGGCGCTCGGCTGCCGGCCCGAAAGACGCGGGTTCGATCCCAGCCGCGGCGGTCGAATTTCGATGGAGGCGAAATTCTAGAGGCCCGTGTACTGTGCGATGTCAGTGCACGTTAAAGAACCCCAGGTGGTCGAAATTTCCAGAGCCGTTCACTACGGCGTCTCTCATAGCCTGAGTCGCTTTGGGACGTTAAACCCCCCTAAACCAAACCAAACCAAGCATCACTTATATTAGTCATTAAAAGTTTAGAAAATCTTAGTTTCCCTGCATAATAAATGCACTTATCCAATTAGTGCTAGTTTTCTTTTTGCAAGAAAGTGCATCCATTATGCGAGTAAATACAATAATTAAAATGGCAGTAGCATGGTTTTTTTGGGGGGGATTACCTGCCTGCCTATGTTTTTGGAGCTTGAGACAGCAGCAGCCTCAGTGTTTTATATGTGACTATTACCCTTTCAAAGTTTCTCAGAGACACATGGCTTATCTGCTTCTTGTAAACAACCTTATATGTGAATGTGCGCATATATGAATTTTGTGCAAGAGTGTATATGTAATTATGCAAGTGGTTCATCATCTTTATCTGGAGTAGTCGTCCTGGCACATTATCAAGCAGAGATCTCCAGTTATCCTTAAAATGTGCGTTCTCCTCCTTCCATACAGCAAATATTCTTTCTTAAGCATTTCTGTGTTGTATTTCATGAGCATGATCATGTTCTTGGGAAAGCAATGTTTGAACACACAGCAACACTTAATCAATCAAGGTACTATAACTACTTGGTGCTTTGATATGTTTAAAAGATGCTAGCTTAGCTTAGCTTACTGTGCTAGTGTTGTATCTCTCAGTTTTCCTCTTCAACAGTTAGGTCCTGTCTCATCAAAAGTGCTCTTTCTTTATGCTTCAGGAACCTTCTGGAGTTTGATGCCGAGGGATTTGCAAGCCTGTCATTTCTCTTCGAACATGATGACTTCTTTTTCATCCTCAGCAGTGAGTATGCTGCTCAAAAACAGCAGGTCACACTAAATGGCATTGGATTTTGATTGCATCGTAGACTAAAGTGCCGTGATGGTGCCAACCAAATCGCTGCTGCCGTCGCTTAGGTGGGGCAGCAGTACTTGTATTTGCTCTGTCTGTATGGTGGTCACAGGTTCATTCATTTGCAAGCTATAATGCAGCTTACTGTAACACTGGTCACTTAGGTAACTTCGACAGTTTAGCTCAGTGCAGTGTGTGCTACTTTAGTAATTTAAGTAAAACATTACTGTAGAATATATTCACTAAGAACGCTGCTTAGTGTCAACTATTTATCCTGTATTCGCTGACCCCCCCAAAGAAACATGATTTATTGAGACTCTTCTCAGCTGCGACCAAAGTATTGCATCAGTTTTCTTCCATTTGATCAGCCTTATGCGGTATAACCACTCCTGCTTAGTTCCTGAATGGTTTACTTCTACCTTAAAGTGGTCGACAGTGCTACTACCGTCATTTATGGTATACAGCCCACGGGCCGCACAGGCTTAAAAGTTTAAATTTTTGGCTTTCCAGACAATTTACAGGTGCGGATTATACAGTCTTTTCCTTTAAATATCACGCAATATAGCATGAAATGCCCAATGAAATTCTCTGTAGGGTGTGCGGACTGTGTACTGGGTGCGGACACTCCGAAAAAAAATGTTTTTCTCACTGGTTTTTCTTAACAAAAATTTATTTTCTTAACAAAAATTTAGCTTTGTGGATTATACACCTGGTGCGGGCTGTACGGTGGTGGTGGTAGTTGTGGTGAATGCTCAAGCATTCAATTTGCTGGGCTGCTTTTGTAGCAGTCTGAAATGGCTTCCTAACTCCAGCCATTAATTCTTGTCCTCCCTGCACAGTTGCGATACCACAGTCTTTCCCACAAGACAAGCCGTCCCTGACATTTCAGTCGGCTTACCACACCAGTTGTGGCTGGCCTTACAGCATCACCTGCACTGACTATCCCTACAGCCCAAGATGGGAGGCATCTGAGATGGCTGATCGAGCAAGGTAGGTCACGCAGGTTAACGAAAAAACTTCAAATGCAGTGCAGGCGGTGCTTATTCTGATGGCAGGTATTTTCACGTGGCTTGCACTGAACCTTATGCGGCAGACACTCAATGCTTTCGCAGCTTGGTGCGATTATGAGGGCTGCCCCACATGAACTATATCCTGAGGCCCGAGAGTCAAGCCAATTGAAGCAATTGTTTAAGCTAACAAGTCTTGCATAAATTCAACTAAAGCAGTATTACAGGAAGTTGCTTAGTAAAAGCAAGACAACTTTTAGTTTACAAATTAAATAAATTAAATAATCAATCAGTAAGCATCAATTTTGCATACAAGCTGAATGTGTGCTAGAAGGGGAGGGCTGCATGTGAAAAATTCTGTTGACAGTGTGGTTAGGGAAGATGACGGCTTCTATGATGGCTAGTAGTAGCTTTGCATCCTTTGGCGACAAGGATTAGTGAGAAAGTGCTCCTTAGAGAGTGGTGCTTTCCATCAAGTATTTTTGTGGCTTCTTAGTCTCTGGACGTGACGCCGTTGCGGAGCGGTACAGGTGTTGCTAAAACCTGTGCAGATCTAGCATGAAAAAGTACACACGTTCTGCGTGCACATTACAGTGCATCAGAAGACAGTCATGTTCAAAGGGGCACGGCTGCTTGTGTTCAGCCTGGTAGTGTGCTGCTTAGTGGTATATTTTTTGTGATTTTGAATACACTGGTACCCTCAGAAGTCTCTCTGGTGCTTGCCCAATCTTTAACCATTCATTAGCGAGTTACCTCTGCTAAACGTGTGCCATTTGCTTATTTCTATGCAGAACCTTTGTGACGGAGTATGTTCCAAGCTTCCAGAGCAGCTCTGTGAAAAACCGCTGAGTGTGCCACACCATCTCCGTATGCCTGAGCTTATTTTGTACATACAAGTAAATATGTCTTGCTATTTTGCACCGACTGCATTCTAGTCCCAATTCCTGAATGGTAGCATTAAGTGCACATAGCGGGTGTGAATGTTCTCTCATATCGTATTCTTCCAGTTAACAATATGAAGGTGATGTCACTTCATGGCACACACATTTAGAATAGCTAGAGAATTTGTTAAAAACAGCATGCAAACAATAGATACATCTGGGAATGTAATATGGGAGTTCTCAAATGATGGCTACGTTTATTGAAAAGTGAAAACCAAAACTTTCTCCCCTGTCCACGGCAGTGGACAAAGTGGGAGGGAAATTCACTGCTATACATGCATAAAAACGTGTCAGATCACCGCAGTCTTTCTCCCTCCAAGTGAAGTGTTTGACCTTGTGGGAAATGGCACCTTTTCCAGCCGTAGTATTCTTGTAATATCTAACTGTCCTTTATAATCAAACTCTAAAATGCAATGGCCACTGTGTTCCCTTGGTTGCATTTAGCAAGGATTGAGAAAACAGCAAGTGAAGGGTGTGCCTTGTTCTGTGGTCAGTAATATTACTAGGTTTGCAGCAGATCCAAAAGTACAAATATTCAAGCACTGCTGTGCAAAATATTTGAGTGTGGAAAATAAAATCTTAAATGCAGCAGCATTAAACTGCATTGATCTGCCTGTATTTTAACAAGTCAAAGAAAACAGATGCATGTGACTGAAGTGCAGCACACAGTGTGCCTGATTTTATCAATGAACAAACAATGAAAGCTGCAGTGCCTTTGTGAAGAGCAAACGTCTACAAGACGCTAATAATGCACTAGACTATGTGGTTAACAGACAAGTTAGCACATAAGCTGTTGCCGCCACTCTGGTTCAGAGCCAGAATTCTGGAGCGCACTTCAGCAAATGTCTTGTCGCAAAGCCTGCGCAGCTCTTCTGCAACAAAGTCTTCGGTTGCTGCCTGGTACCCCTCCTCATCTGTGTATCAAAGTGAAACAAAAAAAAAAAACAGTTGCAGGCTACTTCAGATGGTAAAAAGATTTAGGCATGCTGTTCACGATTTACTCCACGTACTCCCTCAGTTCTGTTCAAAGTGGACACAGTCAAGCCCGCTTATAATGGCTGCAGCTAGGACACTCAGTTATTACAAACGTGGGTGGTGGTACCTTCCACACTAACTTCGCTGCACCCTCTCAACCTGTTGAGGCTCACTTGCAAAGAAACCGGCCTCTAACTAGTTGTCATGAATGCTCCAACGGCGATTAGTAATGCTGTGTCCCTCAAGTAGCTCGCCGGCATCAAGGTACTGGGGGCAAGGAGCACATGACTGCACTGGAGGGCTTGAAAAGTGCCTTGATAGCATCTGCAGACTTGCGTGTAAAGGATTTTTTAAAGAAACAAGTGCCACTTCTTTCATCTTTGCATTTTTGGCTGTAAGATGGGAAGTTCATTTATTAAGGACTTCGAAAACAACAAATGACTGAGTTCTCGTGACCGTCAGGTTCACTATAAGTGGGCTCTACTATACCCAGTGTAGTACGCTGCACATAGGATGTTGTATGGAACAAAAATTTAATTATCAGCGGAGCTGTAAATTATGTGATACGAAGGAGTGACTATCATGCTTTCCCTGCGTCGTTAAGCTATGTCCATTACGGAGCTCTATTAGCCTCATGTATGAAGAAAAAGGAACGCCGACCAAAAGGTTGTTGTTTAAAACGAAGACGTTTCGGCTTCCATACGGAAGCCTTGATCAAGGCTTCCGTATGGAAGCCGAAACGTCTTCTTTTTAAACAACAACCTTTTGGTCAGCATTCCTTTTTCTTCATACATGAAGCTTCTACCCGACCAGACGAGTTTTCGTCAGATTTTAGATTTCAGCTCTATTAGCCATGTGGTCAGGAAGGCATATTAAAATTTCTTCAGTTACTTTACAATTCACTTTCACACTACTTCAGCCTCCTTCAAGTGGCTTTATCTACACAGTCCGCACTACATTTGTCAGAATATACGAGCCGACTTACTTTTCATGGGGACATGCCCTGCCAACTCGCAGAGAGCAACGTTCAATGCAGACTCATCTTTTGCACCTGAAAAGGAGACACAGCATAGTAGATGCAATGTACTTGTATGTGAGAAGTAAGCAAATAAACTCACCATAGCATGACTGCCGTGCCCACAGATACACACGAACGACTGGTTCCTCCGTGCAGTCTGAACTACGTTCCTGAAAGCTCGTCCCCCTCGTCATGAAGAGGTTGTGAGCTGTGGAGCTTTTTAACAACATGTTGACAAGCACCATCATATCCCTGAAACATGCAAAGACACGAAATTAAATGCTTACGCTGGATTCACCGTTTTGCTAATGGCACTGATGCTTTTGCATTTTGTGCAATTGCTTGTATATATCTGATCATAGGGCATGTGTAAACAGGCTGCTAACTTGAATCAGCTTTAGAACTTCAGTAAAACCAAACAATTCAAAGGGGTAGGAACATGAAATTTTGTTTGGGTGTTCTTTCTTTGCAGCGATACACAAGACATTAGCAAAAATGGATTGCCACACTGAATTTGCCTATGCCCAGTAAATAACTTATAATTCAATTTTTTTCTCGTGCTGTATTGGGTTCAACAGCCAAACAGTGGCTATAATGTCAAAGACAAGCTTTCTGTTCATTTATTGTCACTCCAGCTCTTGAAGCAGGCTGACATAATGGTAGGAGTGGATTAAAATGACAAAGCGGCCATTGTATCACTTTTTTGTGTGCCTTGGGTGATCTTAATGTTGTCTCAACTCACCTGCAACACCACAGCCACTGTTTGGCGACTGAAACCAAACAACTTGAGATAAAGATTCAGATACAAATTATTCAGTGGACGCAGGCGAGTTTCATGTCATGACTTATGCATACCAATGTCTCGCACACAATTTCAAAGAAAAAAAAAACACGCAACCAAATATATGGTGTCCCTACTCCTTTGGCAGTAACACATTATACACCACTGATGATGGTCGGCCACAAAACAGAGAAGATAATTTATCGTACCGTACAACAGCTTCCTTGTTGGCTTTTGTCACTTGGAATGCAAACCCCTTGGCTGGATAGTCTATGATCTCGTAGCATTCACTCCACAGATGGCTGACTCTCTGCACAGATATGTAATAATGACAGAGCTTTAAATGCTGGCGAGAGCACCAAACATGTAAAGGGCTACTCACAGCTGTTTCAATGTAAAGCCTCTGCTCAAGGTAGTAAATGTGGAAGTGGTGGTGATTCACCGAGGCAAAGCCACCGAGGCTATTGAAACCAAGCCGGAAATTTCTGAAAGCAAGCAAGCACCATTCAGTAACAGTAAATAATTTTCTGACACAAGACTCTGAACAATGGGATACATACTTAAATATCAGTTTATGAATTTTTTCTGAGACACCCGTTCTTACGCACACATTTTACACCAAGAATGAAAAAAGACAAGCTTACAGTGCTAATCTTCCAGTTATCTGCTAACTACTAGTACAGCTACGCTAGCTTTCTCGCAGCCTCCCACCCCACCTGCTCCTGAGAAGAATCTTTATAATTATCTCTATACAGACAACTATTCCTTTCAGTGGCTTACGGCAAGAACGGCATTTCTTGGTGTCGCCAAGCCTCTGTATCCGTTCTTATTTCCACTCATTTTGGAGCAGCCTTGCATGCATGGACCTTTACAGGTGTAACCTTAAGAGACCGGAAGCGGTGCAAAGTGGGTATGGGAACAAATGCGGGTTAATGACATCCTAGTCAAAATCAAGAGGAAGAAATGGGCTTGAGCAGGGCATATACTGCAAAGGCAAAATAACCGCTGGTCCTTAAGGGTAACGGAGTGGGTTCCAAGAGAAGGCAAGCGTAGCAGGGGGTGACAGAAGGTTAGGTGGGCAGATGAGATTAAGAAGTTTGCAGGCAAAGGGTGGATGCAGATGGCAAAGGATAGGGTTAATTGGAGAGACAGGGGAGAGGCCTTTGCCCTGCAGTGGGTGTAGTCAGGCTGATGATGATGATGATAGCCCCAAGTATTGAACGAAGAGAGCATTTTCAAATATGAAACAATGTTCTTGTAACTAGTGTAACTGAGTCGTAGTGATGCAGAATTCAACATCGGGTAGCGGATGGCGAAGTGGTTATGTGGTGCAAGACACCTTAGGTATTCTGTAAATGCGAAGCCTTATCATTGAACACTTCCATCATCGATATGATATTCCTTCTCTCTATATACCGTTTCTTTTACAATTTTCATACACAACTAGCATCAGCAGAAACAATGATGCATGGACTGGTAAAAATTTCAGAACCAAGCCGCAGGAAAAGAAATCTAAAAAAATTGCCTTTCCATAAGTGCAATCAAGACATACTGATTGTGATAACTCACATGCTGCTGCTCAGCAAAACAGTTTCAATAGCCAGGCTGAGAGACTCGGCTGTGAGCACCTAGAAAAGCAGGGTGATTGGTAAAAGGCAGATCAGAGCTATCGTCAATGTTAGAGTACACAGACTGAAAGGCATGCAGGCAAAACACATGTGGAGCACCTGCAGGACATACATGAGTGTTTAAAAGCAAGACTAAGTAAGGCAACATAGTTAACATCAAAGTTCCCATAAAAACTTGTTTAATCTGGTTTTTTTTCCCTGTGCTCATATGCTTGTACTCACTACACAAGAACATCCCATTACACCTTACCACCATATGCTTTACTACGGCACCACTGCCGTGGAGTGTGCCTGTGGGTGTAGTTTTTAGCAAATACAAAACGACAACAATCTTTGGGAGCTCAGATGTCAAAGGTACCATTCCTTTAAAGAGTGACATTTTTCGTTCATGATTATGAATGCATTGCTCGTAAAATTCGACAGTCCAACAAAAGGAATTGTGTGGATGAGGGTTTTCTCTTGTATCAAATTTTTTTCCCAAGAAGAATCTTCCCAGACATGCTACAATGCGCCTTCCACAGGCATTGGCTGACAAAACACTCCTGCCGAGGCGACAATTGGAGATAGACTCTGCAACTGCATCGCAGCTACATACTCTGGCTCAGTGGCAAGGCATTGAAGACTACAATCACCATGGCCCTGCCTGAAGCAGTACATGCAGTGAACATGGGGGAGGGACATTTGTCTAGGCATGCATAAGGGCTCACCTGTGGTAGGCACTGTTCTAGGCTTGGAACCAGCAATGAATTGCAATACTCTAGTGGACTGACATTGATCACAACCCAGTGTCCTGCCTGCAAGACGAACCCTATTGATAACAAGAAACGATGCGTATGTAGCTGACTTATGTTTAAAGCATCCGTGCAGCTGCCTACCTCTTTTGCATTGTCTTTGTTGGAATTCTTGAGACAGAACAACTTCTGAGTAACGAAAAAAGAAATGGAAATTGGAATGTGTTTCAAAACAGCTTATTGTTGCGCAAGTTGGTCTTTCATTTTTAAGAAACTGCACAAAAAAGACCTCAGATTGCTCTGTTTCTTATCCAAACAAAGCAGGGTCTAATTCACCGCTGCACTGTGGCACGTGCCCCCAGGGCTGCTCATGTCAAGCCATGCCGGCCACTGCTGACCAAGACAAAAATTTTGAGCAAAAGCCGCGACCAGGTGACATGAGAACTTGCTGGGGCTTTCTTCGTAAGAAAAAAAAAACTGAAATTATTGTGTAAGTGAGACTTCTATTGTCTTGTACCAAAGAGAAAGCAGGCTTCTGAGTATCGCATAAATCAAGAATTGTTTGCACGCGTTTGAGGATATAAGCGTGTTTCTTGCCAAATAAAATCAGCTGCAAGTCTGCACCTGTTCTGTTCACTGCCTTATTTATGCACTTCCTGCGGGTTTTCTTTCTTAAAAGAATGTATCCCTTGTGTAAATCCATAAGTAGGCATGCCTGGAACGCTTGAGCAGTGCTCTGCGGGACAGATGAAGTGAATGTCTAACGCATGTAATGAGTTTCACAGACGGTGCCTGTGCTCACTTGAACTTGAACACATGTGGCGAATGCATGAGCATCAAAACTCAACACGAGCAGCTGTGTGAAGATTTCGCTTTGTTCCACAGCACAATGCTCCAGCTTTCTAGACACCCATGTCAAGTGGCAGCCAGGCTAGGTGCTGTACATTACCTCTGTCTCCTTAAGCCTTGTAAAGTTGAAGAGGCTGCTGTCAAATGGCATGCAGACAGAGGTGACATGTTGCGGCTTCCTCCTCTCCTGGGCTCTCTTTGGGTTGAGCTGTCAAGGAGAGTGTTGAGCAGTTTTGAAAGTACGGCAACTACATCGGTGAACACGTGGTTTTTCTCCAGACTACTACCTACATAAATGCTCGGCTGATATATATGTATATTACACATTCACAGCATTCGAAAAAGTGAGTTGCAGAGTTGCAGTCACGCGTACACTGGGGCATTCAAAAGGGTGTTTTTCACTAATACAATGTAACCAAGACAAATATACTAAACAGCAGAGACCCAGGGGTTTCCCCAGGAACTGAAATTAGGGGACGTGTCTGAAATTCTTTGGTGTGGGGAGGTGGGACTAAGGGTAGCGGAGAATAGGTAGTAATTTTTTATTTACACCAGGACTTCACAGTAGGACTGAAGTCATATTTATGAATATACTAAACTAATGAACAAGGACTTGATTAAATGTAGAGAAACTACACGGCAGTTACAGTAGCAATGAACCTTATAAGGAATTATCTGTTCAACACCCCTCACGTTACTCAGGCATGAAAAACACTGAAACATGCGCACCTATGCACTATGCATATCAGAGCAACTCAAACTTGGATATCAGCCTAGACAATTTGCATGACACTGACGCATCTTGATATGAATTTACGGCTGCTACACATAACAATTGGTCAAGCATGTACAAGCACAGCAACTTTGCACATCCCGAACATTCACTCAATAATTAAACTAGTAAAAAAATAAAAACCAAGATGTGAACATCTATACATGTGCTTCCTACTAACAACGAAGCAAAACTGCCACAAATACATGTACACTTTCTCAACCACATTCCGAACAGTTATATCTGTCTAGGTTTTTTGCTATAGGATGCCACCACTTTTGCGATAAAATCAATAAAAACACGTTAGTCGTCGTCAGTGGCGTCTTGGGTATCAAGCAGTTCTGGGCCTTCAGTAGTGATGCTCAGCAGCTAATTCACGAGTTTAGGGAGAAGGCTGCTTCCTTTTTTTTTTGACGACAAAACCCCATTAAGGGCCAAAAAGGAATGCTTGACAGTGGCAGTGGTGATCAGTAGCAACAAAGGATGGCCGACAACTCGAAACCTAGGAAACATAGCAATGAAGCGAGGAACAATGAGAAGCGAAGATAGAAATGCTGTGGATGTCAAAGCCTTCTTCAGTCGTTGCAAGATGTTCCACTCCATATCTAAATTCATCTAGTGTTCTTCGTCATACAGCAAGCCGACTACTGTCTGCCGAGGGTTGTCAAGAATTAGGTCTTTGTACTTGCTTAACTGATCCGTCAGGTTGCTCTTGGTCTCGTTTGTTAATGCCCAAATGAAAGTGCCATTATCAAGAACCTTCTCTGCTAATATTCATACTTCTTCCAGCACTGCTTCCACATAAAGCTCTGCAACTGCCTCCGTAGTACCCTCAATCACAGGACAAACATCTACTGCTGTCGTCGTAGTTGCCTGGATGGCATTGGTCAGAAACTCCAATGGCCTCGGGAAATGATCCACAAGTGTAATAACAGCAATCACGTTTTCTGACCTAGGTTGTAACAGCAGTCCACCACCTTCACAAATCATGCCAGCACCATCCAAAGCGAGTACCAGTGGCTGCAGTACTTTCAAGATCGCAGCCAACAATCACTCACGAGACAGCCAACAAAGTTCGCCAGGCTGGACTGGTTTCAGCTTGAAAGTGACAGCATCTTTGACTTTTTTCAGAGGACACTCAGGCATTTAGAACTCTTACTGAAGGAAAGATGGAGTGACAAGACTAGAGTAGTAGTCCTTTTGATTCCCTTCGATGACTGTACCCGATTGTCGTATTCGCTGTACTTTCATGTGGAAGTCAAGCTTTCTTCTACCTTAAGCCAGCTATGGACGATGCGTCTCTAATTCGCATACATGCCTTTCTTCCCCCCTCCCCCCCCCCCCTGTCATGTGTAAAAAAAAAACATTCATTACGAAATAAGGGGGTGCCCTCTAAAAAACAAGGGGGTGTGTATAGGGAAATCACTGCAGAGACCATACAGACTGCGTGCAGAGATTCATGAATTGTAAGCAGTATATGTTCCGAAACACGTGAAAATTTATGTTTTAAGTCCACAAACAATACTCCTATTAAACTAGCTGACTACTCCCTGCCCTGATGACCAGTTACATGCTTGAAGGAATGGTAAGCGATGTAATTCTGACTGCTGCAATTAAAAGAATAGGGTCATTTGCATATTTACACTCGAAAGCCGGTAATGCCGGAAACGCGCAAATCACGTGACTTCGCTAATTTACCTGCGCTACGAAGTTGTATTTCCCGGGCAGTATTCGCGTTTCGAGCTTGTCCAGCTTGTACCAGAAGTGGCCGTTCTTCATGGCATCGCTCCATTTCGTCTGCAGCAGCTGGTCGAACCGCGACGATCGGCGTTCTTCGCGACGCGGCGCCACGTCGTAGACGAAGTCTCCCTCGCCGTACTCCAGCACTTTGAGCTTCATGCTTCCACAGAGCCGCTTCTAAATGAATGGCAAGTGCAAAAAGAATAATAAAAAAAAGCATCGCTGTCATAAATACCGCACTGCTATCGCCATCGCACCTGACTGAACGATCGAGTTATCTAGCTGAGGATTGAAACGGGAGCTTAATTATACCAGGTGACCCTGATCATTCGTGACGACCTTTCTCGGTTCAGCAGCTGTTTCTAGACGCGTCGTCAGACCAGTCAAGACGCCGCAAGTGTTGCCGGTCGGTGCGACTTCGCAAGTTTCGTCCGAAATTACGGTCGAAATCTGCAAAGCCGGGTATCACCACGTCCGCTTTCCGAGAACCGCTGTGGGTTCGCCGGCGCTGGCAATCTCGCCGATCTCGTGGCCTTGCTTTCATTGAATTGGCGCTGCGCCACGGCGATTGGTCCGCGGCGCGGTGAAACGCATCGATTTGTTTGTGTGCCGCCGCCGCCGGCCACTTTGAGCCCTTTCCTTCCGGACCGGTCAACTTATTTGCGGCGCTTGACACCACGCCGCAGCTCACTTTAGGTCAATGAAACAGTCGCCTGCGTCGTCTGGGTTTTAAACGGCGGTCCCTTCACGCCGGCGTTTTCCAACGTGCTGCGTTGCCCGGAGAGAGGAAGATGTTCAACATATTCGGCAGGAGCACGACCATCTATGTAAGTATATTTCTTCGTATGTGCTACAATATGCAGCTGTTAATGCGGATGCATATCCGAAAGGAAGTGAGTGCTTCCTGTCTGAAGCCTAGCTCTGCAGTGAAGCACGAAAGTGCGGTCTGAGCATTCTGCCACGCAAAAATGTAAAAAAAGGAACGAGATACCGAGTTCCCTTACCGGCTGGAAGCTCCGCTGCGCATAAAACGCCGCGTTTCGATGTTTTATGCTTCTGCGATAGCCTTTGCACTATTATCATGTGACGGGAACAGCAACACAGTTTATTGTATGCGGCTGCTGGTTCGCGCGGTGCGAATAAATCTTTTTTTCCGGTTCTTTATCCGCGGCCTGTCTTCCACTGACAACCTGTCCGCAACAAAAGCAGGACATCCTTCTGCTGTTCTCGCGTGCCGCATGTGGTTTCGACCCTGTGTAGGAAAAACAGGTGGGCATGACAAAGTTATAACAACAACGAGGGCCGCGGCTCACCTGTGCGACAGCGGTGTAAAGGGAGAGGCAGCGCCAGCCGCGCTTTGAAACGGCTTGCATTCGAGCTCACCTACGCTGCTCGCGTTTCAGTTGTGCGAGCTCGCGGACAAGTCCAGACAGCGGCGTCTGCTAGCCGCGAAAACTCAAGTACATACAGCGCGACGCATGCAGCTGATACGAGCTAGCAGCACTCTCTCCATCCTGTTTCCTAAGCTACCCCGATAAACCGCTCGTCGCGGCTGCGAGGCCACATGCACGCAGGCAGTGGTTGTGGTTGACGCGAGCGGAGCAGTAGCTATGGACGAGACTAGCAGGTGCTGCGAAAAGAAGCCCGGAAGTAGCAATGGAGCGAAAAGCGGCCCGACAACAACCTACGGGTCGGTGAGTCACGGCGCAGTTGTAAACTTTGACGAGAAACACCTATCATGCTCTCAAATTCCAATTTGCAAGCGAGGTGTCCCTTGCTAATCGGATCAGCGCTGGCATTGTTTGCAGGCATAGATCAGCGGTAATTATCGAATGAACCTAGGAAGTGGTTCGAATCTCACGTAACCTGCCACTATGAAATGTCTGTAGCAGCGAAAGTTATTGAGGAAACGGTCAGGCAGTGAATTCGCCTTGAACTTTAGATGGCTCCCACATTAGCTGTGCCAGAAGTGGCCTTCGAACTTTCTCCAGATTACAGTGAGGTGTTATCTAATCTTTTAAGGTGTAGCTTTCTGCTTTTACCTTCACAAATACTTCCCTACACTGCTGTGCTAGGAAAAAAAAAAAAAACAATCGCATCGGGTTGGAGCAAAGAAAAACTGTCCGTTTATGAGGCATAATCCGAACATAGACATCAACTCCCTTTTGTACATGGTCGTAGACGCCAAATAAAATGTCACCAGAACTTCTGGCCGGCAAACTCTGTTCCTGTGGTAACGTGAAAATTGGCTGATGCAGATGGAAGTGGCGGACAACTCTGCAAGCACATTGGAACCATCTCCAGATGCAAGAGCAGGTGGGGACCACAAGGGGGCCGGAGACATTGAACTGGCCAGGAGCATCGCGAAAGATGACGACAGCATTGTGTGGGACCCAAAACCCTGCAACTGTGTTGCCAATGGACCGAAGTGCCACGAGTGCTTAGCAGCCGACAAGGATACCCTGAAGGTGCAAATGGAGTCGTGGTCGGTGGAGAAGACTGTGATCTTTGGTGTCATTCTTGGCGCTTTCCTCATCTGGGCTGTTGTGTTCGGTGTCTGCCTCAATGTCTTCAAGCTCTAATGGACAGTGTCTTTACAAATGCGCATGATGTGTCGACTTTTGTTGACGAGCCGCTAGCTGTGCAAACTGATGCGTGAAATCATATCCCGAGAAGTGTTGCAGGTTCTGTCAATAGTATTAAAGTGAATTTTCAACTTTTAGCGACAAAGTCAACAGGCATGCAGTTAACCCGAGTTGCTGCCGATTAATTTTATACCAAAGCTTTAGTGCAAGAAACTTGTGCAGTGATTGCTGTTAAGGCAACCAATGAACAGAGCTGAAGAGGCTGGGTTCTATTTCATTCAGTCGCATTGCTTCGTGTATATAGTAGATCTTTTTCAGAATTTCTGCGTAGGTTTGTTTTAGGCAGCTGCTGTGACATTATTATGGTCCACCTATCTCTCACACTCCATCGTTGGTATGTTTATGAGTAGGAAGGCAGTTTGTGTTTTCTTTCCTTGTTCATTAGCGTGCCAAAGACATTCACCAATATAGAGCTGCAGAAAGTTTTTCTTCACACATAGTCATATATAAATGTAGTACTTTCTTGAAGGGTGCTGGTTGTTTGGCGAATTAATTTTGTATGTAAAGGTACAGAACATACAGTATGCACTTCTGTATTGTCACCATTTTGATTTCGCTGCTGCATATTGAAACAAATGGGGAAAAAAGTATATAGATGGCCTGTTGCCTAAAGACTGTTTTGTCTGCTGATTTCTTTACAGACTTTACTAGAGATATATAAAGCAATGTTATAATTTGAGTGCCCCTGAAAGCAGCGTGGGTTGTAAAAAATGAAACATGAACAAAGTCCAACTTACTGACCGTTCACTAGAAATAGTGAATAGGATACAGCAGATATGTACTAAAGCAGATCGTTTTTCTTGTGTTAATGTTGTAACTATATGTAAGGATATTAGCCCACAGTTACATTACAAGATAACAGTTGTGGAGGCTCTACAACAAACCTTGTACAAATGTTTCTGTATTTAGGCACTTTTTGAGAAACTTTTCCCTCTGGAAAACCTCACGCAGAGTATAGATTCCTTATCAGTGGCAATGCTGGCAAATAGGTACTGTGTGCTCATAAAATATATCTCAAAAGATGTGATATGGGTTCATAGTCTACACTGTTAAGTGCAGTGCCACGAGTTTTTTTTTACATCCCTTTACAATCCCATGGTAACAATTTTGGTCCTTCAGCCAGTGTTAAAATGTGATGTAGTTGCTTTCAGTGAACTCACATAAACTATAGGAAGTATTCGTTGTGTCACAGCGGCTGGCATTTGGTTGTCTGTAGACCGCCGCAAAAGGCCGCCGGCATGTCTAAAAGGGCTATCACGTCTCCGTCCTGCATTGCTGAAGCTATGTGCTGAACAATAAAATGGTGGCCGCAGCATCACGTGAATACCTACCCCCCGTACAATATGTTAGTGAATGCTATGTTAAGCTACGTAAGGGACCTCCATTTCTTGGACAGATTATGCATAGTCCTTCATGTAGGCAGTGTTTCACTGGCATCTTGTGCGAGTCCTGTAAGCTATTGTGTTGTGCAGAACCCTTACTTTCCAATGTTACCTACAATGACAACTTGCAGCTGCAAGTTGCACACTGATGTCTTTCTGTGGCCTCTTACAATCCACGAATCTCTTTCCAGTACCTACTGTTGGCACTTTCCGAGAACATTGGTTGTAGAGTAGGCAATGCGATAACGTCTGACTGAGTTGCTGAAGCTGGCAGTAAAAACAGCTCCTTTACTCATTTCTGTGCTCGGCAAGTTCGAAAATTTTTATTTTGGTTTTGTGGTGGAAGGCAATTCATGCCAACGACAGGCACTGTTCATTTTGTGATCCAACTTTCAACTTTATCTGTTATCAGAGCAGAAATTTTTGCGTGTTCTCTCAGTGCAAGACTGTCAAGGTGTTAAAAACACCTTGTTTTTTTTATTTGTTTTAGTAGTTTGCGTGCTCGGATTGATGCTGTACGTTTATACGATGGGAATGCTAGTAACGTTGCAAATGAATGCCCTTTTATTGATATACAGGCAATGCTGTGCACAGCGGACATATGTCAAATATGACATAGTACGAATATGTCAGTTGTTTTGTATGTTCAGTGAGAACTTATATGCATCTGTATTGATGACATGTTATTAAACACATGGCTGTGGTAGCTGACGTGCATATTTTTTTCACAAGTTCACAACACTGTTTTTTTTTTTTTCATAACGTGAACACATATATTAGAGATTGTGTGTACATTTTAACAATTAGCAGCTTAACACTCGTTTTCACTACCTTGGCGTAGAGGGGGTCGCTATTCACTTTGGCAGGAACGGAGGAAGAGACGCCAATCTTGCACATCCAAGGTAGGAGAGCCCTGTTGGCAAATGATTCCGGTTAGTTTCCTGCAATTTCTTTTTTTTTTAACCTCAATCTGACAACGACGCGCATAATCGAAACTGGCAATAAGCAGCCGCGTCGCTTCGATCCCAATTCCCGCAGTTTTAGCGCATAACTTTCGTACACAAGCTAGATTAAGCCAGAATGTGCGAAACTTGCCTCCGCAAAGGGTGAAGGCAGCGAACTTCCCGAGTCCCTTCAAGTTGCGGCTGTGGTACCACACGTAAGCCGACGCTCCGAGCAGCCCTCCGCTGCCCACAAGGCGGCACGCCAAGCAGTCGTTGTCAGATTCTGGCTGTTTTGTCACGCCCATCATAGGCGACCAACTTTAGGCGGCATAGCACACGGCAACGCAACTACAGGCAGCAAAGTGACGAACTGTCGCTGTCGCAACCGGTCGAAACACCGTACGGAGCGGACGACGTGGGTCGACGTCGCTTTAGTGATGAGCACTATTTAGCCGTATTAACGACGTCGATATATCGTTCTCGGCCACTTCAAATATTTCGACTCGTAGAAAACTTATTTTGGTGGCACGTTTTCTCCGTTATAATGATAAGGAAGACACTACTGCTCATGAATCACCATGTGGTATTCGCCTACGACCGCTAAATAATTTATAATCGATTTTTTCTGTCACGTTTTTGTTTCGGTTTAAACAGTTGAACGATGGTTATGACGTCAGAGTGTCCTTTTGTTGCACGTGAGGCATGGAAAAACGTCTATAAAATCGCCGCTTCATCGTTTTAATTTACTGCAGTGCTGAAGCCAACTTTCCTCAAGACCCGGAATTACTGTCCTCATTCGGCTGTTGAAACCGAAACAGCACGAAAATGAAATGCGATTATAAATTATTTAGTGGTCGTAGGAGAATACCAGGTATTTAATCCATGTATAATAATGTCTTACGCATGATTACAAACAAGAAAACGCGCACCCAAAAATTTAGGTATCTATACTCCTTTAACTAACCACGGGCAAATCATCCTAGACGGCGTCCCTCATAGCCTGAGTCTGAGTCGCTTTGGGACGTTAAACCCCCATAAACCAATCATCCCAGACGGGCACGCAAGTCTGCAAGCGGATGGCTAGCATGTACTTCCGTTTAATAAATAATTCCCTCTCTCTAGTTCCTAACGTTATTCTCCGCTTGCGGATGAAGACCTCGAGCACGATGCTCTCGAGCTAACCTCGAAGAACGCAACAGAACGCAACGACCGTGGTAGCAGCAGTTGGCAGCGGCGTGATTTGCTGTAACAGAGTGACGAAGCTCTGCGGGCGTTTTTGTTTCGAGACTTGGTGCCATAACACTATGTGCTGGCGCCCCGCCTATGGGAGTTTGCATGGAGCTTTCTCGACACCACCTGTGTTGGTAGTAGTAGCTCTATGCCTGTACCACCATGGGCGCATAGAGCTACCATGGGCGCTCTAAGCATCATGGGGCGGAGAGCTATACCGACTGCAGAGCTACAGCTTTTGGCCAAAAAAAAAAAAAACCAACGTTGTTCGATGATCAAGAATGTCCTATCATTTAATATTCTGCAGTGGCGCGGAGCTTCACTGTAGATTTATGTTGTATCCGACTCCGCGGCAATATGCTGTAGCTGAGAGCTGCCCTTCTCTTAAAATACAGGTGAACCGGAGTTTCTCTGCTTTCGTTTTTCTTTCTACACCTTCGGGGCCGTCAGAATTGACGCAGTTCCTATCACTTTCGGGCAACATTGTTAATGGCGTTTCTTTTGAGTACACAAAGTAAAGAAAAACCAATCGGAGTTTAGCCGGTTTAGCGTTTTCGTGGTCACTGTGATGTTTTCGGCGTAGTAAGTTAAATAGCGGCCGACTGCAGTCTAGCTTTAGGATGGCCGACGTTGAAGACGCTTGCAAGAACATCATCGCGTGGGTAGAAGCCGCTGTGTCATTCACGACGTCGCCCGAACGAAGAGCGGAGGCTTACAACGTTAGTTTCACTGGTCGCTTTTTTGAACAGTGCGCTCGAGAACGTAGTGTACTTATCGAACGACTTGTGCTTATTACGTGCAGTTTATTTGCTTTTCGTACTTTTCTGAAAATTCGGAGATTTAAAGAGCGAAAAAAAATTTACCAGTACAGTATCCGAAACGTGAACTACGTTCGCGGCACTTCGAATCGTGCGATCCCTGTGATGGTCGATGTTTACAACCTTACTTCCTTAGTTTACCTCTTTTGATGCCTGTCCAGGTAATAAATAAGAAGCTAGGTATTTGATTGCTCGAGTCTTCAACCGAATCACCTGCTAACTTCGGTGTTAGCGATCGCTCGTGCTGGCAGGTCTTCCCAGCAACGTCATTGCCAGAGGATCCCTGGTGAACTCCTTTAAAAATACCATCACTATCCGTTCGAAACTTATTCCCTGAAATGTTTTCATCATCTTTCAATATTATGCACACATTATTAATTCATCTTTGCAAATTCTGTGATAATAATAATTGGTTTTGGGGGAAAGGAAATGGCGCAGTATCTGTCTCATATATCGTTGGACACCTGAACCGCGCCGTAAGGGAAGGGATAAAGGAGGGAGTGAAAGAAGAGAGGAAGAAAGAGGTTCCGTAGTGGAGGGCTCCGGAATAGTTTCGACCACCTGGGGAACTTTAACGTGCACTGACATCGCACAGCACACGGGCGCCTTGGCGTTTTTCCTCCTTAAAAACGCGGCCGCCGCGGTCGGGTTCGAACCCGGGAACTCCGGATCAGTAGTCGAGCGCCCTAACCACTGAGCCACCGCGGCGGGTGCAAATTATGTGATCGTTTCACATTTCTACACATGCATTCCATATTTTTTTTTGGAACTCAGCACCAAACTGCTGCCAATCCATTTATGTGGGTATGTGGGATTCAGCCGAGGACAACAGCAGCTGGCTGCAGAGTAGATACATTTTCTTGCATGAATGTGCTGTCGGCATTTGCTTTGTACTTTCAGCTACCTGGTGATGATGCACAGTGAAGCATTCATCAGGGTACATTGCGTTTAGGCGTCGTACATTGAGCACAGAATTTTACTGTGTCTACATTATGCGTAGAAAACTATGTTCACACCCGGTTGTATTCTCGTGATCATAGTAGGCGTTATTCACTTGATATTCTTTCCTGCTCTCTGTCGTCCTTCAACTTGTGATGGCAAGCCAGATGCCTTTCTCAACCGGGCAAGCTTTCTCTGACCTTTTCGCCCATAGTGCCTCACTGGACTAGACGCCCCAAAGATTGGGCTGCGTTGAAGTGTACTGCGAGCGCATATTCTTTCTGCAGAACACCTGTGCATCATTCTACATCTTTCCATCAATGCGCCTTCTTCCCAGGCCTATGAAAATTTCAAGGAAAACTCGCCGCTCTGTGCCAAGTGTGGCTTTGCTCTTGCTGCCAAGGGCAACCATGCGGTGGTGCGCCACATCGGCCTGCAGCTTGTGGAACATTGTATCAAGTGAGCCCTGTTGAGATGATGAGCACGTCCCAGTTGCAGCACGACGCTTACACTGTTCTTGTTGTGCAGGCTTCGCTGGAACGTGATTACCATTGCTGACAAGCAGTTCATCAAAGAAAACGTCATGAAGATGATGGCAGAGGTGTGTTTGTATGTACTTAGCCTCCTGTCCGCCGACTGAGAGTGCTCATCTGAACGTGGAATAATGAATTTAAATGCAGTCTTGCTTTCTTAAGCACGATCACTCACTCAAACAGTTACTGTATTGTTTTTGAGCTTTTTGTTTCTTATTAATTACAAGTACATTGCAGTTTTGGATCAGACTGCGTTCTGCTTGGTGAGTCATATTTCAGGTGCTTCACTGTATTGAGTTGTAATTAACCAGCCTTCAGTGCTTGATGTGGTAATAGTTATGTGGTGGCTGCAGTTGGCACAGTTACTCTTGGAACTTCTGAATGTCGGAGCTTTCTTAAAATGTTTATTATGCATAGCAGCAGACATAATAATTATAAATTTTATTGAATCAAATTATTAATTAACTGTGTAGAACTGACTTGCCAAAAAAATATCTGTGTTAGCAAGGTGCTGATAACAGCCAGGTCAGCTGTACTTGAGTAAACAGTAGAATGCTTCATATCACATCATGGAAAATTAGTTTAGTAGATTGGTGTTTTAACAAAGTCACTTGCTGCTGAAGAGCTTTAAAATAACATGCTACATGGGACAAAGCAAAGCTGATGTGAATACCCTGTGTGAAAGTGTAGCAAGACCAAAAATTTATTGCGCGATAGGAAATGGAGGTACTAGTGTGTTTATGAAGTTTAACGTCCTAAAGTCACTCAGGAGTGCTATGAAGTATGTCATAGTGGAGGGCTCTGATTAACTTCGACCACCTGGGATTCTTTAATGTGCACTGACATCGTACAGCACACAATGGCCTGTAGCATTTCGATGCAATGTAGCATTTCGCTTGCATCGAAATGCGACCGCCGCAGTCAGTATCGAACCCGTGTCTTTCTGGTCAGCAGCTGAGCACCATAACCACTGAGCCACCGTGGTGGCAGAGGTGCCGGTGAACAGCTTTGCTCACAATATGTAATCTACACGTTTTGCAGGGTACGGAGCACCTACTTGCGGAGCAAGCACACATCAAGGATGCCCTTGCAAAGTTGCTCGTGGAAATGATCAAACGCGAGTGGCCACAACAGTGGCCGCTTCTCATGGATGAGCTCAACAGCCTGGCTATACTTGGCGTAAGTGCTTGCTGCAAGGCCTCAAGCTATCCAAGAAGCCCATCTAAATGTGCATGCAAGGGGGCTAGTTTATTTTTTTATTTATTAATGCGAAAGCATTTCTTTTCTCATGAGTGGCTTGGACAGGATGTGCCACCACGGGCTGTGGACAGAGCGTGTCCTCATGAACTGTTGATCATTCTATAAAAGTGTAATTATAATTTGTAATGATTAATAATGATTGAATGGAAAGTTTAAATGACCGAATTAATATAATAATTCAGTAAGTAATAAGGAAAATTTGCTAATTACTCTGAGTAATTAACAAAACTGGTGAATTGCTAGTAATTCCTCCAGAATTAAGCAATACAATAATGATATAATTAATTGACCAATAATTATCATAACTATCTGATTAATTATTAATTAACAATTAATTAATAAGTTAGAGCGTAATGCTGTGCAGAAACCATAACCAGGTAAAGATTTAGAAGATATAGTAACAGAGGAGTAGAAGATGTAGTAAAAGAGCGGTGCGTGCAAGTTCACACTAGACGAAAAATCTATGTCACAGCGATCTACTGCAAAATTACCATCGAGAACAGCCAAAAACATCTAACAATGTCAAGCAGGTTTTATCATTCTTAAATAATAAATCGCGTTACTGGAAGAAAGCTGTACAACAGCGGCTGGCAAACGATTCCATTGCCGAATTGTTTTTGCCGAGTCATCCTCAGGCTGGAAATATTTGCAGTACAAAACGAATGAAAACTAAGGGAGGGTGGTGTGTGTCTTGCATGTTTCCTTCTTTCGTCTTTGTTCATTTTGTGCCGCAAATGTTTCATGACTTAAAGTGGCCTAATTGCGTAAAAAGTCAAAGAAATCTACAATCAAGTTGCAATCACTTTTAAAGCCATGCCGCATGAATAGTGTGTGGCTATGTTCGTTTTTTTTTTGTCATTTTTTCAAGCACAGATACATATTGTGTGTTCTCTGCCACTCTAGTTCTTTTTTTGCTGTCAGTGCGAAGTGAGAAAGAAGGCTACGCAAGCCAACTTCTATGGCTTTTTTTACTTCAGCCTCTTTCATTTGTTGTGAATTGAAATGAAAGAATATGGTGGCAGGAGTCTTTCAGACTTATGCTAAAAAATAAAGAGAGGTCGGCATTGCGCAAGTTTAGAGGAAACACAATTAAAGAGACTTGTTGCTTGTTTTCTGTCTGATAGCTTCCCCACTCGGTGTTCATTGCTACCTCCCTTCATCTGTTTGCAGATTTCACTTGATGTGCCTAAAGGTTCTTATTTCATAATTTTGTGTCATTGGTTTATGGAGGTTTAATGTCCTAAAGCGACTCAGGCTATGAAGGACGCCGTAGTGAAGGTCTCCAGAAATTTAGACCACCTGGGGTTTTTTAACGTGCACTGATATCACACAGTACACGGGCCTCTAGAATTTCGCCTCGAAATGCAACTGCTGCGGCCGGGATCAAGTCCGCATTTCTCAGATCAGCAGCCGAGCACGGTAAACACTGATCCACTGCGACAGCTAATTTTATCTTATTAGTATTACATTCTGTTGTATTCCATTTTAGAGTACACTATTCTGTTTTACCTTTCAAATTTTTTTATTTTATTATCATTTGATAGAAGCCATCTGGCCCAATACATGTCTTGTTGAAGTAAGCCAAATGAGAGATGTCCGATCACCATGCTCATCCACCCTTGATGCATGCAGGAGACCCAGAAGGAGTTGGTGCTGTTGACGTTCCTGCGGCTAGCCGAGGATGTGGTTGACCTGCAGACAGTGCAGGGGCAGCGCAGGCGAGACCTCTACCAGGCACTCGTGGCCAATCTGCCGGCCATCTGCGGCTTCCTTGTGCGCACGCTTGACACTCATTACACCCGGTACCGAGACCTGGTGAGTGACACGGGACTGAATTTGTCTTGAACTGTTTCATGAGGCCCATTTGAAAGATTAGCGATAAGCATAAGTTGTTCAGCCGACTGCTGGCACCCCACGATATGTGCATGGGGCCCACGAGCCTTGGGTTAGACAGAAGTTCATTTGCAGATTAGAATGTTGCGCAGCTGAGCGATTTATGTGAAATGAATGGGATGACCTGGTAAAGCACTTGTGTGCATAGAATTAATAACCGATTATTTTGTGTGACGTACAAATTCTAAAGAACAGCACGTGCAAGCACAGATTTTAGAATGCGGCGTTCTAATTTTCAAATGTCATGTATTCCCCTTCACCAGTGACAAAACTACCAGCTCTCGCAGTGCCTGGACTTGTATCTGCCTTTTGAACTGTTCACTCAATTATGTCAGTGTGCTTCGAGCTCATGCCATCTCACTATGTAATGACTTACTGTTATTTTGCAATGGAAATAGCCAGGAGCTTCAAATAGCAGTGACTTGACCTGCTGCTTGTCCTCCTTTTTTTTTACTTGCACACATGACGCTACATTAGCGTGCATTCAGGAAGTATTCTCCAGTAAATGGTTTTGTTCATTGTCTGTGTGAATTTTTGCAGAGAGACAACCACAAAGCTGCGGAAAACAACCAGGAGGTGAGTACTTGTTTCTAAGTTCCATAGCCACGCATATTCACTTGTTATTAGCTGAGGCAATTTTTTTCTTTTTGAAAATGGGCTGTGGAAGTGTACAACATGAACTGGTGGGCACGTTGGTCAGACATGATTTGTTTTGCCCGAAGCGATGGCGATGACAGGGTTGAATCGAGATGGTTCAAAGAACCAAGACGACGAAATAGTGCCTCTTGTACAAGAATGAAGCTGTACAACATGAACTGGCACTGTGTTTCGTCCCTTCTTTTCCTTTGGCCTCGTGCCATTGCGCTGTTGCACCACAAATTCTGCGGAAGAGGATGCACAGTTGTATGCAGCAGCTGGAAATGTCATTTCTCCTTTAGTGTGTGTAACGGGTGATGGAGGAACACATCTGAGGCAACTCTGACCTTGCCTCGAGTGCACTGCTCACTCAGTGCTGTGCGCTTGATCTGCCACATTGAGTGGTGCCTTCTTTTTGCTGTGTTGCTGAATAGATGCATTGCTGTGACAAAGGTGAAGGACACTGACGTCGCCACAATGCTGCTGGCATGTTCTGTCAGAAACAGCATGCCTCCTCGTTGGATTCTGTCCTCAAAAGTGACGTGGGAATGCTTTCGCTGTCGTGCCATGTGCGCTTTGTGAGGAAGGCATTAGAAAGCTAGGCTAGCTGGAGTAAATTCATGTTTATACGTAAGGCGCACCATCAACAGGCTCTTTGCCTTCTTCGGAAGGAACATGAGACTACAGCACACTTGACCACTGTATTTTGTAAGACATTCATAGGAAGCATGCCTGGTCACAATAGACATTTGGCATGTTCTCATTCATGCTGTTCCACCCAGCGAATATGTACTGAAGGCGATGACAGTGAAAGAATTCGCTTGGTGTTACAGTCCCTGGATATATGACTTGTTTGCTGGATAGAAGAGGATGACGTGGGAGACAACATTGTTGAAGGCCAGAACTAAGGCGTGGGAAAAAGGAGCGCATGCTCTGCTACGGCCCACTGACTGTTTTTCAAGTCTAAATGAAGCCAAGCGTTCTTGGGTGAAGGGGGAAGATATGGGAAATAGAGAGAGGTATGGCAACGGTACACGTGTATAATTGTCTGGCCCTGGTTCAGAACAGCACTTTTTATTTAAAGCACTCATTCCAAGCTGAAGAAAAAAATAGAAGCTGAACTTTAGGTGTTGGCGCAGTCTTAAAAATTTTATGTCTTCGAGGAAAACTAAAATGCGCAACCAAGTAGTATTTGAAAGCTGTTGGAACCTATGCCGTTTGATTGCTCCATTCCGCTCTACTTGCCTTTGCAGTTGGCACTTCACCGGCAGCTGACAGAGACCACCCTGCTCACCATGGCGGGCTTTGTGGAGTGGATACCCTTGGCTGAAGTGATGGGCTCGGACGGCTTGCTGCCGCGCATCTTCTGCTTCCTGCTTGCCGATGTGAACCTCCGCATCCAGGCCGCCGAGTGCCTCCTGCAAGTGCTCAGCCGCAAGGTTTGAACACTG
Source organism: Amblyomma americanum (assembly GCF_052857255.1). Lineage (NCBI taxonomy): Eukaryota > Metazoa > Arthropoda > Arachnida > Ixodida > Ixodidae > Amblyomma > Amblyomma americanum. Next base: position 197,767,973 of record NC_135501.1, on the reverse strand, counting down.
TTCCTTAGATGATAACCAGTGCCTTTCTAGTGGCTGCCTGCAGCACGAATTTGGTTGAGCAGAAACCTTGGAGTAAGAAGTCATGTTGCTGGAGTTGTCTTACTATTACCTTGAGAAGTATATGCACTACGTTGCTTTCTACGACACGCTACTGCCATAGCACATTCTTTGCTCGGGTCAGAACTGCTGAATAATATTAGAGACAGACTGATACTTTGAAACCTGATGTAGCTTTATAAATTATAATTAATTTTGTGTTTGTAGCTTTGAGGAGTTAAGTTTATTGTAATAGAAAGAAAGTTTAAAATCTTTACACAAAAAAAATACATACTAGTGGCAGTTGTAACAGTTACAGCCTCTGACTTCTTTTTTTTTTTTTTACTTTCTGTTTTGTCATTATTGAAGGTGAATGAAATTTGCTGAGCCTTTATTGGCTTGTGTCACAAAATGGTTTTGTTTGGCCTAAATAAGTGTTTTGCTTATTAAAACACATCACTCGTGCTGCTTCCAAGTTAAAGTGACAAATGCCAAAGTGAGTGCTGGGCATATTGCTGAATGTATAATTTATAGTCTAGGAACCATTACTGCTGGGCATATTGCTATATGCCCGGCATATTAGTGCTGGGCAGATTTGTTGAGGCTAGACTTCCGTCTATGTGAAGAACACAACAAAATATATGGCTCAAGGAGCACTTTGATCTGAAAGTCATGTTACGTTTGAGCTGTTCGTGACTTGCCGTTCACCATATAGAGTAGCATCTCGATGATGCAGTTCTCCGAAAACATGCAAAATATTCGTATAGTCCAGAAATTGTATAATCCAAAACAGCCATTTTGAGTGCGTAAACAAATGAAATACAACCTTATATGTTTGGCAGTATTACTTTCTGCCGAGAAAGTCTGTAATGTTCTTTTGTACTATTTTCCTCTCGTTGTCGTCGAATAAAATGCGACAAACTGCGTCAAACTACGTATTCGTTGTGACTATATGCCACTGCCCAATAGTGGTGCAGAGAGCATCGACGGTGCTAGGTTTAGCTCTAAGTCGGGACACGTCCTCTTTGGGTCATCGTTGACTTTCTTCAGTATTTCCACCTCATCTTTAAAAGAAAGGGCCTTCATAACCGGATGCAGGCAAGGCTTTAGTGCGACTTAAAGGCATGAATGCTTGCCGCACCACTGCACACCACTTGTGCAGTGTGGCGAAGCCTGCCGCCTGCAATCAGAGCGAGTAACGCTTGGCGCTGAGGGGTTTGAAACATTGGCCTGGCTTATTTTTGGCCAAAAATGTCCATAATGTTCGCTTCTTTTCCCCCCACATTGCCAAGTATAGACCGTTTTCAACAGCATCATCATCACCAAGCGCTGCTGGTAGAGAAATAGTTCGAATCATCCTGACCCATGGCGTATTTTATATTGCACACTCTAACCGGGACATTTTTAAAATTCGAATTTGAAATTCGAAAATTCGAAATTTGGATCAGTCGTAATCATGTCACCGAGATTTTGTTAGTAGAATCTGAAAAGGTTGTGAAAAATATTCGTATCATCCGAGATTTGCATCATCCACAACGAACAAAATCCATATGCAGAAGCACAGAAAAGGCGTTCACGAAAATCTGTTAGCAGCTGACGGGATTTATTTACACGCATATGTCACCACTTACTGCTTGCGTTAAATGCAGCGTGACTGCTGATCTCGGCTCGTGAATTTGTATCAGCCATAGGGGCATGGGATAGTGTTCATAATTCCCAAAATTGTGCACATTGTACAGAGCGTACACCAGGCTTGGGATTCGATGAATTTGTATCATCCCAAAATTTGTATCAGCCCTGATTGCATTATTGAGATTCTACTGTATTTCACAAGGCCAATGTCTCTTAGCTGTGCCACTTTGATTTGTTTTTAGCAGCCTCTTTTGTGTAATGAACCATGTCATACGCGCTAGTTCCAGACCTAAGTGCCAAGAGCCAAATGTAGCTTAATCTATCTATCGCAGAATGCACTACTTGTAACCTACTACCAGTGTCGCTGTAGCGAAATGCACGGAGTATTGTTTCTGTATGAAATTGTAATATTGTTTTCATTTTGTGATGGGTCATGACTCTGTACACAACGTTGATAAAATTATTTACTCAATGAAATGTAAAGCCTGCCATTTTGACACCTTATTTGCGAAAAGACACCCTACTCTTCAATATATATCTACCAGAGGTCGAGGGCGTGTCAAGCTCTATGTGGTTTTCCTGTGACTTCTTTTCACACCTGATTAAATGAATAAAGCTTTGCTTTACTTTACTTACTACAGATGTCCTATGACGTGAACAAAGCAGTACTGAATAAAATAACCTTGTATGGTCATGTTGACCTTGAATGATGCATAACTTTGGTTTTAGCACTATTTAACTAGTCACATCTTCATTGTATCTTTTCTGATTTTCTTTATATGGGCTCTCACTTGGTTGCAGGGAAAGCCTGATGAGCGGAAGCCACTGCTGACACTCTTCAACCAGCACACGCTGGACACCATCGTCTCTGCTTTGAAGTGAGAGCGAGCGAGTTGCAGTTCTTTTGATTGGGGCTCCTAACCTTTTGCTTTGCTTTTGCTTAGGGCTGCATCCAGCGAGCCTTTGAATGAGGCCTCCTTTCTCTTTCTGAAGAAACTGTGCTCAGTCACCGCGAACCTGGGACAGAACTGTCTAACACACTGGGTGAGTGGCGTTTGAAGCAACTTTTAATGCGTCAGCATTAGAGCACCCATTATCGCAAAACGTGTCCGGCGTTGGCCTGTGAAGCCTCGTTTGGGTGGAGGCAAAGTGGAGAGGGGGATACCTTTAGGGAAAAGAGGGATATGGGGAGAGGGAACGGAGGCTGGGAGTTGACAGGTGGCTTGAGGGACTCCGCAGTCACCAGTCAAGAGTCGAGGGGTGGGGATAGTGGAAAGGGGTTATGTCGTGTCACACTTCGATCGACGGGGTCATGCCGCCTGCTTGCACGCTCCGAACCAGTCAGCAGCAGTGGCTGCGTCGTCCAGGGGGAACGCTAAGGCTGACACATACTGTGCCGCATGAATTGACCATTTGCGGAAAAGTTTCGGCGCATGTTTGGTGAAGGTGCAGTCAGCGCCCTCTATAGGCGATTTGGTTTTGGTTGGAAAACATGAGCCGGCTGTGCATTCCTCCACTGTAGTGCGGCGGCTGATGTGAGCTGTAATTGCCATGTAACTGCAATGCGTTTTTATCTAATCTAACTACACATTCTACAACAGCAAGACTTGTATGTAATAAAAGCCGTGACGAGATACAAGGCGCAAAAGACGAACCCGTTGATGGGGCCAGTAATGTGCACATCCAGCACGTTTCGAAACAGGTGTTCCTGTTCTATTTCGCGCCTACTGCCAAATGCACATTCCTCGGTCGTTTGGAAGAGTTTTGCCATCGACGCACGAAAACCGAATGATATATACAGTCAAACCTGGATATAACGAAATTGAAAAAAGTTCGCAATTTTTCGTTATATCCAGGTTTTCGTTACATGCAGTTTTGGGTTAAGACTGGTAAGGATTATGCCAAAACGAAATAAAAATTCGACAGATATCAATTCAAGTGAACTCGCCATTCAAAGAATTTATTTAATAGAGAAAAACTGCGTAATTTTCGCTTGCTGTTTTTGCCCGATCGAAGCCACTACTCGGCGCTCCAAGGAAACTAAGGCATCCATGGCTGCTTCATCGTCCTGCGAGCCGACGAAATGGCGCAGAACGTCCACCGCGTCCATCAGTTCCCTCGCGGTGGGAACAGCACAAAACGTATCAGGCTCTGACGAACCGTCACCTTCAAGGCTATCTTTAACGGTTTCGACAAGTGCCGCATCAGTCATCTCTTCCGTAGCCACGGCGCCGTTGTCCACGAACAAAAAGTTGCACAGCTCGACACCGTCGGGCACCCCACCGTTCATGCGTAGTTCATCCCACGCTTCTGCGACCTCGGGTGGGCTTGAAGGTTCGTCTTCAGTGACTGTAGCTTGAATGGCCTTATTTACCTGAGCCTTGGCGAAGCAATTGGTGATCACTTGTGATCCGACCTCTTGCCACGACGCAGCAAGCATTTCGATTGCTTGGTAGATATCCACTTTTGTTGGCCATTCAAGGCGGATGTCCAGGAGCATCTTCTGTATCAATCGACGCCGGTAACAGCATTTAAAGCTGTTAATAACCCATTTGTCTAAGGGCTGTACCAGAGAAGTGCAGTTAGGTGGCAAATGCTGCAGCTCGACCTTAGAAAGCTGTAGGCCTTCCACATGGTGCGCGGAGCAGTTGTCAAGCAGCAAACAAATGCTGCGAACTTGTCGCTTGACATCTTGGTTGAGCTCCTTCAGCCAGTCGTAAAAAATTGCCCGCGACATCCAAGCTTTGGAGTTTGCCACATATTTTACTGGCATCCGCCCTGTTCCTTTAAAACATCCGGATCGGGCATTGCGGAAAATAACAAACAGGATTCGCTTGTCGCTGGCATCAGTGTTGGCGCAAAGCAAAACCGTCACGCGGAGTTTAATTTGCTTTCCACCGCGGCAGTCTTCTCCTTTCAGTGAGAACGTGCGGCTCGGTAACATTTAAAAAAACAGGGCCGTCTCATCAGCATTATAAATGTCGGCAGCTTCATAGTGGCTGAAAATGCCGGGAAGCTTCTTGGCCACCCACGAGGCAGCAGCATCGCTGTCTGCGGAGGCAGACTCGCCAGATACCACTTTTCCGACGACACCGTGCCGGCTTTTAAATCCTTGTAGCCAGCTGTTACTCGCTTTGAAGTCGTCGTGGCCCAGGATACAAGCAAAATCTATGGCTTTCTGCTGCAAAATCGCGCCACTTATGGGCACGTTTTGTGCTCGTCTGTCCAAAAACCATGCAAACACGGCGTTGTCCACATCAGCATACGTCGGCGTCTTCAGTCTTTTCTCCTGGGCGCTTGTGCCCGACTCCATCGCACTGCGGATGCTTTGTTCTGCAGCAAGAATGGTTGACAGGGAGCTGGCTGGTATATTGAAGCGGGCAGCGACATCCTTCTTTTTTTCGCCGGCGGTAACCGCATTCAAAATCGAGAGCTTATCTTCAAGCAACAAAACTTTGCGTTTCCTCACAGCAGAACTCATCGTAACGAACCGACACCGTAAACACACACCAACACACACACGTCAACACGCTGACGAAGAAGGCTTACCATAACTGCGCCGCAACACCACGAAAAATTTGTCATAGTAGTGCCACCTAGTGTCAAGCTACAAAATGAAAGCTTAAAAGTTGCTACGCTTGCCACGGAGCGGCGATAGCGGCGCTCAACATCATCATCATCACTGAGGTCTGCTTGTTTGCTGCGATTGCAAGCGTTCTGCTCGCGGTCTACTTTACCTTTTAATATAAAAACTTACTTAAACAATATTCATTAAAGTTGCGCACTGCCCGGTCAAATTTCGGGCAAAACATTACAAGATACAGCTCGATGATCAGAGCCACGGATTCGTTACATCAAGGTCAACTGCCGCAACGAGTTCGTTACATGGAGGTCGCCTATACATGGGCTTCAATGGGGGATGTGCTGGGGAATTGAAAAATTTCGTAAAATCCAGGAATTCGTTACATAGAGGTTCGTTACATAGAGGTTCAACTGTACTAGTATGAACATTCATCATAAATGCTACAATGTCAAACTGCTACCTGAACAGCAAGAGCACAGCTGAGCGCAACTTCACGTACATACGCGCATTCTAATGCTCCTGTGGCCCGTTAGCACACAAAGCAACGCTCTGCCGCATCAGCGTGAGCCATGATTTAGTATGACGGGTCATTTACTAATCAGCTAAGTGTGCCTTGAGGCAAAATGTGCTGTGTGAAGCCAGCAGAAACTCCTGCCCTATCAAGGAAACGCAAACGTAAACGTCTGTGCGCATTAGGAAAGTGCATCTAATTATACTGTTACACTCGCCCGCGCATAGGCGCTCATTCACACACATTTTCACTTGGTCATTCGGCGTACCGTTGAGGTAGCAGAGCGCAGGTATTGCCACACATGGTCGTTTTTCAGGCTACAACGCGCAAACCCTTCGCTCCACACGTTTTTAAAAACGGAAATGGGACATTTGCCCTCTCTATCACCCTCTTTCATTAGCAGACACACGTTTCCGGCAAAGAAACAACACTAAAACAACAAAACAAGCGCGTGTGAAGTGCTCAACACTGCCTTGCACATGTTTGCTCGAGAACACCTTTCCAGCCAAAAGTGCCAGCGGAGCTTCCCTGTTTGCACGACAGGTGGCGCTCACTTTTTCCGCAAATGGTCAATTGCATTGAATGTCGGAGAATTTTTTTAAAAATTGGCATTTCTTTTGCTCTGTGATCACTGTAAGGAACAAAAGGGAAAAAAATGCATTTGCATACGGGGCGGGTGCTGAATTCTTAACCAGTGCATTTCTCGCTTGAAGTTTTGTTGCATCGATGCATGCTTCAGCATGGTCATTCTGTTGTGGAGGAAATTTCACATTGCTGTAGTGATCTCGAAGCCTGTGTTCGTCGTCGTTAGCAGAACTGTGGCTGGATTCTATGCTTCGGTCTTTACAGGAATTGTAATGTTTGGACTCCTGAACTTGGTGATAGTTGTATGCAACACTTAAGATGCGCCTTTGTGCTGACTAATTTGGCTATTTTTGTAGGGCCGTGCTTTTGCTACATATGCAACTTAAGTTTTATTTTGGATTTATGAGACACCTACATTGCTATCACAGTTTAGTACATACAGCATCTCATTGCGAAGAAAGGGCTTTCATGCATGCTCTGAAGGCTATGTCATGCTAGCTCTACCGGACCATTGTGACCATTTGCCTATGTCTGACAAAGACTGCCACAAGTCGTTTATGCTACATTACCTGTTTTATGTTGCTGCAGCTGTTGTTAGATATGTGGCAGAATTTGTGAAGCACTTCTGCTCAGTTCGCATGCGTCTGAGTACCTTGCACCCTGTATGGAGCGCACAGTTACCTGTGGACTTCCTATTTAATAATTAGCTATTGCATTTACCACTTGAACCTGGTCATGCCCACAGTCTCTCGATTTCAGGAATCATGATTAAACTATGCGAAAGAAACGTGGACAAAGACAAGAAATCTTGTACACACACAGAGATTAAACTGCGCTCTGTGTGTGTATGTGTTTTGTTGTCTTTGTCCCCGTTTCTTTCGCACAGTTTAATCATGAACGAGAAGCACCAACTAGCCCGCCAGAAAACCTTTCTTCAGGAATCATTTGATTGATTTCAGAATTCTGGTGCTTGAAATTCATGCTGGGAAAGGGTTACAAATGGGGTCCGTTCTTTTTTGCCGTGCAAATCTTGCCCAGAACTTAGAAGCTGAGCGGCCATCCTTAGAACTCTTCCAAGCCTACCTGGATGTCCTGTTGTCTCTAATGCAGCATCCAAGTCATGTAAGCATCAGCGTCAAACGCATCGACGTGCTTGTCATTATTTGCCTGTCCTCCTACACTTGCATCTGCTGTTCCTTTGTTTTCTTCGCAGGCTGTGAGCAACATCACTTTGCCAGTGTGGGCAGCCCTGTTCCGACATTCTGAAGTGTCACGCCTGGACATTGTGCGAAACCTGCTTCCGAAGTTCTTCAAAGTAGCCACTGAAAAGCTGATGAAGGTTTGTCCACCCTTTTTTTTCTTGCTGCACCTAGGCCAGCCTAACCTTTTTGTGCAGAAGTTCTGTCGACAGAGTGTTCATTAAACTTAGTTCATACTTGTGCATGAGCTACTAGTTTGTATGGTGTAGGAATTATTGAGCCGATCTGTTGTATGTCAGTGTATTGGAAGTCGTCAGAGAATACACCTACTTAGGGCAGGTAGTAACTGCTGACAATGAAATAACTAGGAGGATAAGAGTGGGGTGGAGAACATTTGGCAGGCACTCTCAGGTGATGAATGGCAGTTGACCAATATCCTTCAGGAGGAAAGTATATAACAGCTGCATCTTACCAATACTCGCCTCTGGGCAGAAATGTAAAGGCTAACAAAAAGGGTTGGACTTAAATTAAGTACAGTGCACCGATTTATAGAAAGGAAAATGATAGATGTATCATTAAGAGACACAAAAACAGAGCAGGATGGATCAAGGAGCACCATAAGTTAATGACAACCTAATCGAAATCAAGAAGAAATGAGCATGGGGAAGGCATGTAATGTGAAGGCAAGTTGACTGGTGGTTATTAAAATGTAATGGGCTGGATTGCAAGAGAGAGTAAATGTAGCAGGGGGTGTCGAGAGTTAGGTGGTTGGATGAGATTAAGAAGTTTGTGGGGATAAGGTGGCTGCAGCTGGCATAGGACAGGGTTATATGGAGGGATGAGTGGATGTGTATGTAGTTATACTGTTGCTGCTGATGATTGTGTGTGACTCCTGCTTGGTGACCATATGGGAGCTGGCTGTTAACCAGTACCACTCTTGCTTCTCAGCATGTCAACAAAGGACTGGTGCATTTGTACAAATTTCTGCATTTTTCCCTTGCGCCTAAGTGGCTAGTCTAGTGAACGTTCCCGTGAATAGTTTCAAAGTATTTGTAGTATTTGTGTTTCACGTCTAAGACAAATTATTGAGCCACACCACATAAATTTCAGGTTGGTCAACCATCGCGAGATGACAACCCGGCATGTGCTTATGCCCGGCTGGACTTTGACAGTGATGAGGACTTTGCACCGTTCTTAGGGAGTAAGTTGTATTCACCTGTGCATTGTCTTTTTGTTTATGAGGTGCACGAGAACAGTGCACTCATCAAATGGCTGAAGACAAGGCATGCAAGAACTGAAGCTCACACGTATATTTTATTAAACGTAAGAAAATGAAAGGTTGTTGATGCTAGGCACTCAACTTTGTGCATCTAGCAGTTATGAGACTGCGATGACATTTAGTGAACATATAGAAATTTAGCGGTTACTTCATGGACAGCATGCTACACGAGGACTGCATAGATGCTAGCTGTATCCTTTTTTCTTTTTTTTTTTGCAGGTGCCAATGTGTAATCAGTCTCATGTAGGATTTCCAGTAACTTGTGCATTGCTTCAAAACATTGCTGAAGGAATACACTTAGAAATTGTGCACATAATCTGCTCTTTGACCTGTCTTGGCACTAAATCAAAAAGTGGTAAAGCGAAGCCTTAGACAAACACATCAGAAGAAGTGTGCTGGACAAGCACTTCTGCTGTGTTCATCTTTTTACCACTTTTTAAACCATGAAACTTCTAGCCTGGTTACAAGTCCAGTAGAGCGCGACATTGTTTTGATTGGTTATGGCAAGCTTACTGTGCCGTGACATCGACTGTTTCTGCAGCAGGGAAAGGCCTGTGCTTGTAGCTGAGGCTGCTCTGCACAAAGTGTTCTGAACACTTTGTGCTAGAGTACTAAGTGAGCCCACCACAGAATATTACTGTTTGGTTTGGCATCTTATGTCTTGAAACAGTGCAGGCACAAAAACGAGAAGGGCAAGTTTCAGGGTATGCTATAAGGTATTTTTTTTTCTTTGCGAATTATTTCTCACTTCAGAATTCAGGGTGGATGTGACGGAAGCTGTGCGCTTGGCCACTCTTCTGAACCCCATTGCTGGCTTCCAGACAGTCAGCCAGTGGCTTCAGACACTGCTAGCAGCCAGGATTGAAGTGGGAAATGGTATGTCAGCAACTGTCCTTGTGCCACTGCAGTTGAGTACGCCATTGAGAAGTTTTGTGTGGCAATTAAGTTTACATTGCTGAGAAATTTGAGCGTATTGGCATATACTTATGATGGATTTAAAGTGGGAAGGATAGAGGGGAGCCAAAATAGTGGCATTAATTTCTGCCATCCAGTCTTCTTTTTCACCTTGATCGTTATGAACGATGGACGCTTTTCAGAACACTGTTATGGTCCACTTTAATGTAGGTGCAGCAGAACTGCATTGATAAGACTAGGATGTTGGAGTGGCAATGTGTAATTTACTTTTGCAACAGCATATTACCAGGAAGCAGCTAAATTGTAAGCCTGTGAAGTATCTTATGGGCTGTGGGTCATGGAAAAGAAAGGGTCTGGTTCTTCATGGCAGTATTGGTTCACAGCATTTGCGCATTGCAATTTTCTTTAATCTCGAGCTCCCTCATACAAAGCACTCTTAGTCGTTATAAATAGTGCGAGGAGAAAGTGAAGTGAGCTTAATTAGCTAGTTGCTGGTTGCGTTAAGGCAGGTTTAGCATTACATTGATGACATTGGAAATTGCTCCGCCTTTGGCACATAGTGGAAAAAAAAAAAGCCAATACACGCCTACCTCTGCCCCAGGAGACCTGCTTCCTCTTAAGAAATCTAAAAGGAACCGTATTACCGTGGACCTTCAGAAAACACTGCGTTAGCGTTAGCGTGATTGGGATAAGGATCTGTTCCTATCATCTGATGGGAAAACTTGGACCCTTTGTAATATTGTTAGCCGCGTTTGCTTCTTGCTGTCGCTTGTTCACTTACTGTTTTGATTGTTTCCGTCATGCTACTTGTGAAGATCCCGACAACGGTCACTGCTCACTCAGCTCACCGTCAGCAGTACGCTGGGACGCCCTTGCCACATTCATGGACGGCGTGTTCAGCCGTTTTCTCACCTCGCCCAACCCAAAGGTAGGACATTATCCTAAAAGCACATCGTAAGGCCAGAGCACTTAATATTTTTAAAGCTCCCTGATACACGAAGAAGTTAACGCATATGTCTCTAAGCTACCAGGGCTGCATTTCAAAAATGAGGTCGCGTACCTAAGTGATGACTTGTGTAGATGCAAACCCCATGTTTAAAAAAAAAAATTTTTTTCTTACATTTGGTGCATGTGACATACGAAATTCATGCCTGTTTTCCAGCACATCCTGTATGTCTCTCTGTGTTTTTTTTTTCATTGGTTTTCACTTCTTTAGCCATGTGCTGTTTGAGTGGTGCAGCCTTGTTGCTTGAGGTTGGTTCACACAATGAACTTATTTGAGGAAGAACTTGTGGCATCAGGCAGTAAGGCTAGCGAAGGCATTCTCATGATGCATAAGAAGAATGGACAATGGGTGAAACGGACTAACTGATATGGTGTATTCTGCGAGCAGTTTCCTGGATGATGTCCTGTCCTGACCCCATGCAGTAGTTCTTTGTTGATGCCACAGTAGTTTTTGGTGAAATAGGGAACAGGGTATGTTAGCATTGCATTTGTTGCTCTGATGCGCATGAAATCAAAGGCGCAAAGTGGACAAGAGATGAAGTCACATGGTGGGGTTAACTTCTCATCATCGGCTGTCATATCATGGATATAGAATTTGTGACCGTAACGATAATCTATGGCAGCTCCAGCTTTTGGTTGGCAAATGTTCTTGAACAAGCTTTGAATGATGAGTTCTTGTGGCATTACTGCGAACCAAGTCATTAAAAAAAAAAATAATGGTGCTATAAATAGGAAGACAAGGCATGGCTCAACTTGTGGAAAGTTGCGAATTACTTGCGCCTGCTTTTTTACCGTGAAAAATCATTTTTCGCCAGAGCACACGATCATGAGAGTTCTGAATCCCAATATTATTTATGTGCCCACAGCCGAGTGCAGAGGAAGGCATCTTCTTGCTCGAATCCCTGCTTAACTTTGAAACTGCGGTAAGCCTACTCTTTCTACACTCCTGCTATAACGTGTCTACTAATATGGTGCTGTTCATTCTGTGATTAGTAAACAGTGTCTCTGTTTCATCCCTTGTACTGCCTCAGGACCCAGTTATCCTGTCCTATACCCTCTCCTGCATATCTAACTTGGGTGTGTTTCTCACGCTTGCCCCTGGAAGTCTACCGAAAGTGCTCAACAAGGTATGACAATCTTCTTTTGGCAGACCCTGGTTGAGTGGTGGCTAGAGTTTTTCTTCTACCACTGCCTCTGTGTTGATGATAACTAAGACTGCCCATCACTAAGTATGTGCAGCTGCATATGTGTGCAATAAGGAATTGTACAAGCTTCACTTGTTCTGTTGCACCTAAATTGTAGCAGAGCATGTCAGGCTGGTGCCTTACCTGATGTGGTCCCTCTGAATGCCTCTTTGCAGCTCTTCTCGTGTGTAGTCTTCACGTTGCCAAATCAGCCAGTGACCACCCAGAGCCGTGCTCTGCGCAACTTGAGGCGTCACGCCTGTGCAGGCCTGGTCAAATTGTGTCACCTCTACCCGAAGCTTGTCATGGTGAGCCTGCCAGATTGCATGTTCGGCGTTGGCAATGAAAATGCATGTGACATCTGTTTGCATTCTCTCGATTCTAGCAGAGAGAGTGTGGAAAGGGTTGCAATGTGGATACCTGTCCTTTTTATTTATCGAAATAAACGTAAAAGGCCAGGTATTCATTATGTATATAAAAAAATATACCCTATACACTTGACTAGACTAAGGGCTTCACTTTTTTTTTTGTCATTTTGGCTGAGTGCGGCCCTTACACAAAGGCAACATTTCTCAGTTTAGATTTCAGTTATTTTGTGAGTAGTTTTTGTGAGGAAACTACTTTTTTTTTCGCACAGAGTAACACGCTATTCATGCCATAGCTCGAGATATACAGCTATGGCATATGGCACCACTGCTCCGATACAGCACATGAGCACGGAGCTTAGTCGAGTGTTGTACAGTATGACCATGTCTTACTCCCTTTTCGCTTCCTCGTTACTGGAATCTAGAGGGTGCAAACAGAAGTGCGTTACCACAAGTTGGCCAGCACTTCTTTAACTGCTTGCATAATTTGGCAAGTCTTTTCCACATTTGTTGCAGCTTGCCATAAGTAAGCAAGCAGTTTGCCTTTACTATAGATAAAAGCTGTAGTTTTCGAACCTTTAGGTGTGCTAGTTGTCTGAGCGTACTTCATTGTCGACTTTTATAGCGGAATGTGTTTTTATTTTTGGCATTCGGGTTTAGATTTTGTTTGGTGGATGGTCGAGAATAGCCTTTATACTTTGCCCAAAGACTGTATTACTTACGCTTTGCTTGCTTCTTTTTTTTTTTTCTTCTTCTAGCCCTGCTTTGATCAGGTGTACTCTTCAGTGAAACGGATACAGGCACAGGACAAGGTGATCACACAGCTTGAAGCGTGCACCCTTGCGGAGGCCTTACTTGTCCTGAGGTGACCACTGCCTTTCCAACCTCATACTGATTATCTTTTTACTTACTGGAGTTACCAGATAGTTTTTAGTTACTGGACACTTTTGCCATGCCTTTGTGCCGTGGTCATAAGGGATTGCATGTCAGTACTGTTATGCTTGCAGCACGTAAAACAGACTATGGAGTAACTTAGGGTTTTTCTCTTCTTGTTGATGGTGTACGTAGACTTCCTGATTATGTTCGATACGCTGTGGAAATTTCTTTGGGGCTGATACAATGGAGCCTTCAGCCTTGGATGTAGTTCAGAGCTAAAATTCATGTCAGTGCAGGATTACAAGTAACTTTTCCTGATGGTGGCGTTTGTGCCAACAGTTGGCTTTCAGCTGCATTGAATAGTACTGGAAGCGAAGTTACACCGGTGCCTTACGTCGATCTCTTTACAGTAATGAATTCCACGATTATGAACGGCAGTGCAAATTCAGCATTGAGGTCGTGTCGCCCGCCACAGCCATCTTGGCGAGAGATGAGATGAAGGTGTAAGTCCCCTTGTCACGCATTGCTTTTCGAGCTGCTCTTTTCTTTGGTAACGGTTCACCTGCATGATTGCAAAAGGCGAAAGTGTCCCAAGTTCTATCTTGGACTGTGCTTTTTAAGGCTTGTTTTCAACATTGATAACATGGGCCACTCAGTGCACTCAGCTAGTTTATTACCATGTCTTTCTGACCTATCCTGTTATGATTATGGGTTCAGCTGTCCATGCTTCACTTGACGAGGGATGTTGTGACTTACACGCGAAAAGATGCAGTGCAGTCTGTTATTTTTTATTTACATGGTACTGGAGACCTCGTATAGTTCAAACAAGGTGGGCAAAAACTAGGAACAAAATAATTCTCAATGCCGAGAAACAACTTCAGTAGCAATACAATTTCAGTAACAATAAAAATTTCAAGAACACATTTGGAACTTCACCTTTTGCAGAGTGGCATCCTCGCCCGAAGCATTCATGTCATTTATCGGTCTTACAAAGGCACCAGTGGAGGCTACTGGCGACGACAGCGACGGTTACAATCGCTCTCAGGCAAGTTTGTCTGTTTCATTATTTTATGTTTGTGTCACAGGTGTGCAATTTCTTTGCCTGTCATTTATAACACGTAACAGAAAGTGTGCTAAATTTCTCCCCCCCACCTTTTTTTTTTCCAGTTGTTGCATTCTGTGAATGTGTTCTTGTCTCTAATCAAGAGGTGCCATTGGCCTGATGACATTGAGGTGAGAGTAACGCACTCTTTATTAACACTGACAGTAATCAGAATCGGGTCTCATTGCTTTTTTTCTTTTTCTGCAGGTGGCTAAGAGAGGGGGTTTTTATTGCGAGGGAAGTGGTAGCTATCAGTCTCCATACTTCCGAAATCCGGCTACGCCTTATGTGGTATCTCTGTTACCAATCATGGCACAAATGTTGAGGTGAGACCGTAGTTCCTCTGGCATTGTTGTGCTGCGGATTCATTTCATAAGGTTTCTCTCTGCTGAGCATGTAATTTGTGAGTGCTCTGATCATTTAGTAGTTCTTAGTTCTTGGAGATGAAGAGAAATTCGCCATTAGGTGCTCCCCTGTGTAGGCGAACAGCAAACCTCCACTGGCTTGTAGACCATTGTATGTCTCAACTCTCGATTTGCTGATTCTGTTGTGTCCAGGACTTACAACCAGTTGTGGAGTCCAGAGGTCCGGGCGAAGGCACACGTGATGTTTGCACCAGCCTTTGACATTCACGACAGTGAGAAGAATTGCATCCTAGGTATGTGCAACGTTGGGAATGTCTGTGCTGATTGAAAAAAATCACTGTTTCGGTTCTTCAGCCTTTGCAGTTCAAACTATGCATTTTTTCAAGTGTTTAAGCTTCTTTGCTGGCAAAGCGCTCCCCGGCCCTCATGTTTTCTAAATTTTATGCATCTAATGGACCTCACCAAAATGCCAAGACATGCTGAGGGCATGTCGTCTGCCTTGAAGGATTCTGAAAACATGCTCAACATCACTGCCATCCGATTATATGATGAGTGTAGTTCATTCTGGTTGCTTTGCTGTCTTCACCGAACGCTAAACTCTACAAATAGGCACATTGCAGCAGACTAGTTGCTGTCACCACAATTTTTGTTTTAGAGAGTTAAAAAATAATAGATCTCAAAAGAAATGAATTTCTGTCACTTACACATTGCAGGGAGGTCTTTATGAGGGACTCATGACGTTTTACATTTGGGAACAAGGCTTGTACAGTGTGAATAATTTTTTCTGGGTGATTTCTCAAAATACAAAAGGTGGTGCTGGCATTGTTTTGGGCAGTGAGGACTGCACAGATGTGGCCTTTGCACAGGTCTTGCTGAGCAATGCGTGTTGCCACATTTGTGAACAATAGAGTGAGACTTGAGGGGAGGTGGAGGACAAAAACAAGTTGGTCTCTATCAGTAGGGTAGTCTCAATAGGGTACTGCGTTTTAATCATAGAGTGACCGCTCTAACCAGAAATGGGGCTTTTATAAGCTGGAAAAGACAAAAAAAATTTCGGCAGAGACACTTAAGACTGCTTACATGTGGGAATGTGAAAGCATTCTAGTGGCGCGCATTGCTGGCAGTGCGCTCCACTGTCCAGGAAAGCATACAGTTGAAGGTGCATATGTCGTTGGTTTCAATCCCTTTCGCAAGCCAGCCTCCAACTTGACTATCACATGTAGGCTATATGCTACGAGAAATCGTAGCACACCGCCTGGAGCGCTGTACAACAAACGGTTGCGTCACAATGTTGGTATGAATGTCTGGAAAACTGGCGCCACATGGAGGTCGGCAAGCGGAGAGTATACATAAGGACGGACGACATGTATAGTAGTCTAAAGTGGCGATGCTCGGCTTGCTGTGTGCCTCATACGGCTGCTTGATGGCGTCACCCTATTTTTCTTACATTTTTCTTGCCATCACTGGGATTTTCTTACCATCTGCGAGTACACACACACACGTATGCACGCACACCACCAGCTTTTCTCATAATGCGACTTGTATTGCTTTCGCATTAAAATGAAATACAGGTGTTGCCATTACTGGCAGATTTTGTAAGTGAAATGCGTGCGTTGATGCCAGTTTTTTGGTGCAGATCTCAGAGGCTACGCTACACCACCACTCATATCAAAATTTTAGTAACCCGTCCTTTTTAGTAAAGATGTCGCGAGTTTGAATCGACTGGCGGGAGGATTTTTGCGTCCGATTTTCGTGGCGATAAATGAGCCTTTCGCTTTTGGACAAGTGTCAACATGGCCAGCAAGAGCCGGAGAATCAATTTGTACTGAGAATACTAATTGAATCGAGTTGTTTTTAACGTCCCTTGATGCCGCAGCCTGCACTACCACTCGTTTAGCTGTCTAACAAAGCACTGTATTTTCTTGCATGTTGAATGCACCCACCATTTTGGTTGTCTGGATATAAATTTGTGCCAATATTGTTACCCTGGACGACAAACGCCCTCCCCACCAAGTTTTTCTTGTACGGCTTTGGGGAAAAACTGTATTGAGGCTTGCAGCTTTGAAGTACGAGCAAAGAGTAATGTTATTTGATGGCTTCGTCGAGCATAATTCTGCATTGCGTTGTGCCTTCTAGGTTTGCGACCTGAGGGGGAGCCGTCGGATGCTTTGGGCTCCAAGCAGCCCGTGGACCGTGCAAAGAGCTTCCTGTTCAGCTTTCAAGACTACTGGTGCGATATGTTTTCACTGTCGCTTCTCCAGACAAACCGAACATAGCACATATGACGTTCTCCCATCCTCCAGCCTGCAAAATATTTAGTCTTGGGCTGCTCAGCTTATTTATGGTATCACTCTGCACTTCTGTGGGCATTTGTATTTTGAATGGGATTTGTTTGACAACTTTTTTGCAGTGGAGCATAAGCTCTGTGATCACAAGGCAGCACAAGTGTACGGTGTTCATGCAATTATGAGCCGACCACACATGTCCGGAAACTGTCACTTTACGCTTGTACATTCCACTGCTTTTGTGAATGAGTTGTGAAACAGAGAACACATCGTTTTCTTTTATTATTGTTGCCTGTGATGGCATAAAGATTTAATCATGTATTAACGTGTGGTCTTTGCTTGTTGCTACTCGCGAAACACAAGTAGGGCTACGCAATGCAATGTGTAACAAACGTCAACAAAAGTATATAGTAATGTCTAGAAGAAATCTATTTTCAGATGTTCTGTAGACAGTGAGGCAAAAAGAGGTGTTATATGCCTGCTAATGCTCCGCCAAGAAAGATCTAGAAAACTTCTTTCCAAGAGCTCGTTAAGAACGTAGTATTGAGACATTTTTATTTTTTGGAAATGGCTGTTTATATGAAGCCTATAGACTCAAGATCAGTATGCTATATATTTAGAACCCTCTAAAATCAACCAGCGGGGTTTCATTAGGTTTAGTGCTTTATTTAAGTGTCCAATAAAAAAAACTAAATTGCTTGGCATAAAAACTGGAAGTAGCAGGATGCTTGCCTGTTTGTGTCAAGTACTCGGACATATGTGCAAAGATACGTTCGGTACAAGTTGCTGTTAAAAAAACCTCACTAAAACGTTCCCGAGTAAACTTCTTGCCAGAGAAATTTTTAAAACACTGCGTGGAAAATGTATATTTAGAGAAATTTTTAAAACGTTTGTGAATAAACCTCTTTCATCAGCATGTTTTTAAAACGTTTGTGGATAAACCTGCTTTGCTGAGATGTTTTTTAAACGTTTCAATCTAGAGTTAGATGTTGCTAGATGTTTGGAGTTGTTTGAAGACGTTTTATAGAAGTTATTTGTTTCGTGGGTAGTTTAGCCTTGGCTTTCACAAGAGCAGTGAGTAAAGTTGCTTTGAAGAAATCTTTAATCACTGTCAAAATAAGCGCATGTATGCACTGCTTTATGAGGGATGTTTGGCTCTTTTTTACTTTTCGAGTCCAGGTAGCAATTACTAAAAAATTCTCCTAGTTGCAATTTTAATAAGTCTCTGTTTTTATATTTTTATATGTGCACATACCAACGAGGTATTGTACGCTATGCAGTGTATGACATGTAATGACAAACTGTTAATCTTTTATAATGTCATCAGGTGATATGTATTGCTTTGAGTGCCTTGCTCTTTGCAGTGCAAACTGAACTTCTTAAAATTTTATCCTGCTTTCTTCTATTTTGTCCCATATTTTTCAGCCTACAAATCTTGGGCAATGCTGGGCAGTCCCTGGGCCCCGAGTACTACCTGACACCAGGATTGGCCGAAATGCTTGTCGGTGGTGTGTTGACAGGGCTAGATCAGCTGCCCGACTACAGGCTGCGTCCTGTCCTGCATATCCTTCACCTGCCTAGCATTGATGCTGCCTGGGTTCATTGCTTTAGACAACGGGTTCTCAATCTCTTTAGTTTTAAGGAACTCGGAAGAGCTTTCGAAAGGTGCTGAAGAACTCCGCATGTCTTGGCTCCGACCTCTTCCTGCCCGGCATGCATGCAGACAGGACAATGCAAGGACATATTTGCATCATGTTAAGTTAGGTAAATTTAGTTGTAGTGACTGGGTCTGCTGTGCAACTATCTGCAATGAAAAATCGCAGTATGATTAGTCCCATAATGTAGTGGGTGAGATGAAATGTGGGTATTGAGGCGTGCATGGGTTTAGGTGTTCGAGGAACCCCAAAAAGTGCTCCATGAAACCCAATTTGAGACCCTTGCTCTAGGCTGCATTGTTGCTCTCTGCTATGTGTGATGCATGAAATGGAATTATTGATGATTGAATGACGCTGACTGAGGTTGGCTGTTATCAAATGAATCCCACCATGTGCACAGCTCAGATTGTCCTCTTCTATAAATTATGCATTGGAATCTTGATGATTCGGACTCCAAAGGAACTGAAAATCTGTTCAATTTATGAAGAGTTGGAATTAAGGGGAACCTTTTTATTGCCCTTGTTGACACAGTTCAAGTGTCAGTTCAAAGACTCCACAGTATTGGTCCAATTCAAGTTCAGATCACTAGATTGAAGTACTAGCTGTAAGGAGTGTATGTTTTCTCGCCTTTTTTGATTACGAAGTTTTCCTTCTGATAATTGGTATTTTAGTTGTACATTGCTGAGTCATGCTATTGACAGTAGTAGCCATGCTATTATGCAATGGTACAGTGGTGTTCAACTAATACGATCATGTTCACAATTGAGCATATGATAGTGCTGATTACGCTTACCTTATTTTGAGCTTTTTGTACAAAAAGTGAGACGATCTTAGTATATATATGCGCTGGTTTGAAAATAGGAATGGCACTTGTGGAAGAGGCGTCTTGGTGAATGAAAACTGAGACTACAGACAAAGCACTCACTGAAGGGGTATTTTGTTATGATCTTATAGCAGCAGCCAAACTGTCATGGGTGTAACTAGAGTTGGTCTAAGCGTGTTGAACTAACCAGGTTTGTTAGTGGAACAGACTATCCTCATACCTGGAAAACTTGTCAATACATCACGGCCCTGAGCTGGAACGAGACGAATCTCTCCTTGACTGTTGTTGCACGCATTTTTCTGAGGCCCTTTGTGCAGCACTGTCCACCTGAGCTCCAAGCCACAGTCGTGTTGCCACTGCTCAAACCTGTGTTTCCTTTCGTGTTTCAGGTGGGTTGTAGATTGTTTTCTTTGAAGAACCATGGGTTAACCGTAAAGAGAGAGGTCACCAGCTGTTTGTTTGCTGGGAAACTTACGTTGAAAAGGTGCCATTTGAATTTAGGTTTTTGCACACACACACACCAAAGAAAAAAAACATCTAAAATAATCTGTATCGCCTTAGTTGTAAGGTGCTTAATCTTTTTTTATTATTATTTTGGGGCATTGTTTTAGTAGATTGCGGACAGCGGTGAAGGTCCTAGAAATGCAGCACTTAAGTTAAATGAGTGTTTTGTTATTTTACTGAATGGTCACTTATTGGTGCAGAGTTTTTTTTTTTTTTTGCAGATATCTCGTTCTAAAGTAGAACTGTCCAGTGTTGTTGCTTTTCTTGATAAGCAGCATGCATGGTGCTTGATGCAGTCGCTTTGTTTTTGGATTCTTTGCAGAAACTGAATGCCAAGTGGGACAACTTCAGGCTCAAATATGGTAACAGGTAAAGGTACCCTACGCTTTTTTTCACTAGGTTATGTAGATTATGTATGCAGTTGAATCTCGATCATCATATGATCACGGTTGATACAAATTTGAGGATGACACGAATTCTTAAAGTTCCCTGGCTGGCGTGGATTGTGTGTGGTGTTCAAAATTTTGGATGCTTCGAACACTCTCCCGCGCTACTGCGGATGATACGCATTTCCAAGCCATGACTGTGCTCCTGAGTACCAAGCGCTACCCGCACGTCACCGACGCAGGATAACCAGTTACTTACGTGGTACTCACCGGGAGCAATGAGTGGCTGTGCGTGACCATAAATAAATCCAGTCTCTGTGAATGCAATTCTCGTTCTTCTGCATATAGATTTGGTTTGGACGGTACAATTATATTTGTGACCCTGAGAGATTCGTATCATTGAGATTCTAGCGCAGTCCATATCAGTGCACCGCTGATGTAAATACAAAAATGAAAACTGAGAGTACCGCTCGAATCTGGCATGTGTTTGCTAGTGCACTAGCTAAGCCTTCATTTCTAACTAATTGAATATACTTGAGAAATGCATACAAGGCAGTGGCAATATGCAAGGAAGGAAACAGTTGTGTTTATCAGTGCTCCTGTGAAAGTAGTTGCTAGAGTTATGGTGTATTCTGGTGTCCACAGCTTTTGCTGAAATCGTCATTTTGCAACGGGAGTCATTGTTGATTGCTCGGCCATCTTGATCCTACCCCGTCTCCCTCGCATTCCCCTTCCTATTTACACTTTACAGTGTGGATTATGAGACTGAGATGACTGAGGAACAGGAATTATTGGATGACCAGCTGAACCGCCTCCTTTCACGCGAGTTTCTTGATGTCTTAGGTGAGTGAATGGGAGGTCATCAATGCTTGTTTTTGTTTTGCTCTCACCTTCTACTATGCGAGTATTAAACTTAATGCAGAATGTTAATTATCCTGAATCTCTGGGACTGCGTAGAAATATGCTGCAATTAACAAGAATGAATACTAGCTGGATTTCAGTGTACAGGTGGCTGGGGTACGTAGGGCTTCCAGACACATGTTCCAGACTTGGATGAAGTCGCATTCTTTTAGCAACTACAGTAAACTCCCTGTTGAATGCAGAGGGATGCCAGAAAACTTTTGTTTGTTTAATTAGGTGTTAAGCTCAGCAGCAGGGCCAGCAGCGTAATGAAAGCTTATGAATTTTACTCCTATTTGAGTGAGAAATTTGAATAATACTGACTGTCCGCATGGCGAGCAAAGATGCATGCTGGTCTGAGGTACTAGATGCTGCAGTTCGGTTCATGTGGCAGGCACCAAGTCTGCCATGGCACCTTGCTGAACAGGAACTCAGCAGCAGACCATGCACCACCACAGTGATCAGTTTCTCTGCTAGAACACTGCCTTCCAAGTTTTAGTTTGTTCATATTTTTCTTATTTACCACCACACCATTTCACAAAGTTGTGCTGAGAGAGAACAGCGCAAGGATACAAGGAGAGATATGACCAAAACAGTTCTCTCTCCATGTGCCCTTACCTTGCAGCATTGTTTTTCAGTGCAACTTTATTAGGGGGGGGGACACGGGTCTTCAGAGCCGAAAATTCGCGAAAATATCAATTTTTCAATTTTGTCATAACATCAGCTGATGTTATCTCAGCTTCTCAGCAAAACCATAGCAAAACCTTCGAAGGACCATGTGGCGGACTTCGAGCAGAGATGCCTATGATTAGAATAGCGGCGTAGCGATTAAATTAGGCGGCCGTTTTTTTTTTCAATGTGGCTCCAAGAAATAGACAATGGCTTTTAATTGTCTTATGAATTTGTTTATTTATAATCTGAAAACTAATTGCATATTTGAAATCACTTCGGAAAACTTGAGAGGACTGTATAGTTTCATCAAGATTCAGCCAAAAACAAGAAAGCTAATGCAGTCAAGAAAAGAACTTGTGCAGAAGGAAGGTGTCAGCACACAAATGTGCATCTGAAAAGAAGCAGCAGGCGTGGAGAAAGGTACATACTGGTGAAAGATGTCACTCAGATTACATGCCTGTGGCCTGTTAGCCATTTCCATGTACAAACATGCCAATATTTTTTATCATCTCCCATGAAATTTAGTCCTCTTATTTTTTTGTCATTTTCTCAAAATGTGAATTTGGGACTCCATCAAGTTAGCAAATCCAATATCTCAGCATTTATTGAGGATAGAGCAATAATTTTTTTTTCAACATGAAGTCCAATATGTGTAGCACACAATGTTGCAAACAGATTTCTTAATTTTCTCTTTGAAATTTTCTAGATGGCATTTTGTACTACCACTGTGCTGGCATGTTTTGACCACAGAAATTAAATCTGCAATAAAATAATAAATAATTATTCGATAAAAAAAACTGCTTGCAACATTGTGTTCCTTATTTTCTCTAGTATTTAGCCATGTATAAATAGTAAGGTTTTGTTTATATTTATTTTCCTATTGTTTTTGCAAACTTTAGTGCATTGTTTGTAATTAACATAAGAACTTTGGTCCACACAAAAAATAACAGTATTTTTAGAATCTATGCAAAAAACTGCATAAGCATGCAAAGTTTTATTAATTTTAATTTGAAATTAAGGAAAATAGTTTTAAGACCAGCGTCTCTCTCTAAGGATGTACCAACTAGCCCAGACCAGAGTTTTATTAGCCAATGTCACTTTTTTTTCTTGTGACAGGTACTGAAATCAGTATAGGAAGACACTATACAAATGAAACGTCTAGCTTGGCCACTGTTTTGCAGTTGTTGCAACCTCTTTCAGTTACCTTCCCTTGTTATTAATTTGAAGGGCCGTCTCTGCACTGCATTGATGGTGGTAGAAATACTAAGCCAAAAAGCCTTGCAGATTTTGATGGGCAGCATATCTTGCCAAGTTATCATGGAGAAGTACAATGTCAGGAGGATTGCAGTGCTACTTGTTTGTTGTGCGAGGCAAATGTCATAGGGGCTTTCAAAAGCTGGTAATTCCAGACAAGAACAGGGAACAGTTTCGATGTTTATGCTCTCACTAATTGTGTGTGTGCGCGTGCGGGGGGGGGGAATTTGGCATTGATCCAAGCAACCAAGCTGGTGAAGGCTGGAAGTGGGTATTGGCGCTTCTGGAGATTGGTTGTGTGTGGGTGGGCAGTACACCCAGCACCCATAGGGAAGGTTACTAAAGCCCCTCGGGAATGGGCCTCCTCTGGGCACCTTCTGGGCCCCCCCGACCACCCTCCTGTGGGTGTACCTCTGAGCACATGCCAAATTCTACAGAGGACTACGGTTGCACGGCGGCCCAAGGTGGACTCCGTATAATGGCTCTTTCTATATATATAAAAAAAAGATGTAAATTCCAAATTTGGGCCCTGTGTACAGTTTGAAATCGTGCCTTTTGCAGCGGCTGTCCTGCTGACCAAGCGTGGCCAGCAAGACACCAACATTGACAGCATGAACGAAGACCAGGAGGGAAAGCAGGTGGAATCGAACGCAGCGGTGGTCTCTGCTTTCGGGGCCACCGTTCTTAAGACAGAGGTACGCTGTGTTCCTTCCTCCTCATAATTGTTCACTTGATCGCCGCATCCTTTTATTCCCCTGTGGCGCGTTCTCTGTTGGAATTCTCTTTTTCTGTGCTGTACAGATCAAACAACTTGAGTCTCTTTAAAAACTTGTGTAGCATCATGTTATTGAATAGCTTTTGCATGAACGACTTCCTTAAAAAGGAGCAGACCCTTGGACATTGCGGACTGAGTCAGTGTGTTACATGGGGGGCCTGCGCACACTAAGGGCAGCCCATTTCTGTGCGGTGGAATCGATAATCAAGCGCTTTATTGTGACCATCCCTTCCTCTCTCATTTCATGCAGTCTTCGCATGTTTCTTTACACTCTGGAACTTTCCTTGGCAGCAGCCACAAGGATGAGATCTGAAGTCATACAATGCAGCATGCATTGTGTGTTTAATTGCTACAGGCACATGAGTGGCAACCACTTGGGAATAAGATTTTTTGGGGGGGGGATATGATGGTTTTTTAGTAGGGTTGGCTAGTTTTGATTTCCATACTACTGAAGGCTAGTCTCAGTCATTGAGCCTACTGCTTGTCAACTGACAAGGCCTTGAAGCTATTTAGGAGAGCAGAAAGTTGGGCTAGTTGGTTGATATGCATACTGAAGAAGTTGGCGCGGAAAAACGAGGGGCTCGTCTTTGTCTCGCTTGTTCTCGTTTTTTCGCGCCAACTTCTTCAGTACGCCTTGAAGCTATGACCGTGTTATTAAGGACATGTGCTTCGTCTCAACGCCTTAACTCTCCATCTTGACACATTGCACGTGCTTATGTCCACAGTGTAGTATTTCCTTTATGTATTTCCTCTCTTTGAACCTTGTCCCCTCCCCCAAGCATAGGATAAGCAAGCTACTGTATTTACTTGCATAATGAATGGACCCCTTACTTTGGCTGTCAGAAAATTCAATATTTTTTTCCTTGTATAATAAACTCGCTTCTTTCTCTTGGTGTACAGTCTGGGAATGATGATAGTCATGACAGCAGCGGCCCTTTTTACTACACGATAGTACTATGCAATAACTATAAAACACCATCTGTGAAGGCTACCATGTGTCACTTTATGGGATGAACAGCCGGTGAGAATGTTCCACGGAGGATCTGCGAATAGACAGAAACTACACCTGGACATTAAGGGCTTCTCTGTTCGGTCTGCTGTATTATAAACAGCTCTAGCTACTTGCTGCAGCCGGGCTTTGCACTTACTACTGTAGTGTGTGCTACAGCACACTCAAGTTGTGCTCTCTTTGTACAGCATTGTGGGCTGCTACATGGGTTATACGCACGGGTTTAAGATAAAAGTTGTTGACTATGCTCTTGAGCACGGAACTGCGCTGAAGTGTGTTTTGTTCTATTTAAAAGCTAAGTGGTACCACATGAAGTCTTAATTCCACCAGCCTGTTTACTTTCCCGTTTTTACCGCTTCTGTTTTTAAAAAAATATTTTACCCTGCGTAATTAACACACCTTCCAAATTTTCAGAGATTTTTGGGAAAATCACTTTTGTCCTCTCACCCTCTCTCATTCATTTCTTCAGCTATCAGTAGCAGCCTGCAGCATTAGGCTGCTCTTCCTGATGCGGTGTCAATATAGCAGACTTGCTCATCACACTGGGAAGCGGGCTGGTGCAGCTTTGTTTGTAATCAGGGGACAGCGAGTCTTGCCTTCTCTTCTCGCGCAGGAGCTGTGCTCAACTGTGGTGATGGCCGTGTTCAATGCCCTGCACTGGTCGGACACTGCTGCATCGTTCAAGGCTCTGCAGCTGAGCATGCCTCTGTTGAAACTTGTGAGTGCACCTTTGCTTTTTCTTCTTACTCTTCGTTCCTGGCGAGGTCACCTCAATGCTACAGTATAGTGAACTCTGGCACTAGCATGGTGTGTTGACGCAAACTGAGATAGTTGGCACGAGGCGGTGACATCAGTGCCAGCATAAATTTCCGTCCGAAAAGTGAAACTTTCAGTGAAGATGAATCAGACTGACGTGCACCCTGAAATTTGGAAGATTTTAATCCATACCAGTATTGCTGTGCCCTCAGACGTCACTTTGCAAGCTGCTTGCTTATGCGTAGCACAGCGGTGCGCTCAAGCGTTCAAATCAAATCAAATTTTCGTCTCTGGAGGGGAAAGGGTGTCGCAGGAGAAGACTGCAAAACTGGCACCTGTCCAAGCCTGGCCAGTGTGGAATACTGTTTTACGATAAAAAAATTAATCATTACAGAATTGCATATTAAATATCTGCACACAGCTTTGTACAGTGAAGGAAAGAGCTTGTTTAACTGTTAGCAATGAGTACAGAAAAAGAAGTTTTGTGTTTATTAAGAAAAATAAAGAGAATTTGTCACACACTAAAGAGTAAATAATGATTTTATATGCTGTTCTTATTCATTGCTATGGGTTGTAAAGAAAAGCATTGCTAAATATCATTCATAGACTGGGGGAGTACATGGGTATAAAAAGAATGCTTAGGTACCGTTTCTGAGTTTATTTTGTTTGAAAAAAAAAGGCTTTTTAAGAAGGCTGCAGTGCTGTACGGGGCTGTTTTTACAAAAATTCCTGGTGTAGGAGTAATAAGCAGCTCGAGGAGGAGATGACGGGGAGATTTTATTGTTCCTTTTACTTCAGCCAACCAGTGTAGAAGCCGGTCCTTTTAGGGTTAAACTCTGCTCGACAGCCAAATGTTGTATGGCAAGAGTAATGTCTGAAATATCGCTGCCAGGTCAAGCACCATTTTATTTTCTCTCTAGTGTGCTGCTTGCACACTTAGAAAATAGAAAGCTCTTCAGGGAGTTTGTACAATCCCTTGCTTCCTAAGCAGTGTCTGTTGACTCGTGATGGTGACCAGTTGCATTCAGGTGAGCTTGTATATATATATATTTGTACTTCTTTCCTGTCCCCACCGTACCCCTATTTTGTCCACTCTCACCCTCCCCCAGTACAGAGTAGCAGGTCAGAGGATTATAGCTCTGGCCGACCCCTTTGTCTGTCTTTGCAAATGAACCTCTCTCTCGTTCTTGAACATGGCCGGCACCATTTCTATGCTCTGTTGGTGACCTCCAACCGTCCTCCCTTGCAGATGTTTGAACACGGGGTGGTGCGGGACGAAGGCAGCGCGGCTTACCTGCTGCGGTGCGTGCTGCTGGGCCTGCAGGTGCTGGGCGAGCACGACATCAACCAGACGCTGCTGGTCTCCCTGGGGCTGGCTCTGTACCAGGCTGCGAGGCCCCTCTTTCCCGGACTCTGCGCCACCCTGCTCCAGATCCCAGGCTGCACCCCTGAAGCCCTGGAGGTCAGCTTCTTTTGTGGTTAGGGCAAGGGAGCACGCAGGAAAAGCGCACTGGAAGGGGAAACTCTCCTCGGTGCAAGCATGAGTGAATAACTTTGTTAAGTTAAGGTTTTTTGCTTTTGTTCACTGAATCCTCACACCCCAAACAGATTTCTACCCGATAATGTGCCTTCTAGAGAATGTATACTTTCCAGTGCACAGAGCTGAAAACACTGCACAACCATTAGCGGATATTTAGTGCTTATTTCAGAAAAATATTTTCGGTTAACTGTTCTTTTTAACCCTCTTTTAATGCCTGTTATCCATAACATGGCTTAATTTGAGGATATGCTCAAAAAGCACACACTAGAAGTGAGATGCCAAAACATGGGTACCGCCCACATGTATTTGGCATCACTGTATCAGCTGCTGTACACACTAACGACGTCCTGCTCCAGGGCTCTTGTGCATTTAGTGTGGTCCCTGTGACGTTGAATGAATGTTTCCACAGTGTACAAACAAAAGAAGGCAGGTCTTGCATGCACACTGAAGTGCTGTGTAGGAGATGGTAATGACCATGATGAAGTAATCGCAATATAGCGAACTTTCCTCAAATGGAACCTCAAGGGACCAGGAAAATATGATCCATTTATGAGGAGTTCTGTTTACATAGAAAGAAGCAAAATATAGCGTACTATGAGCAAAATTTTATTGTGAAAGAGTAAGGAGCAGATGTGGATGTTTTTTTACAAAGTACTGCAAAGAAAAGAAAAAACAGTGCACTTTACAATCCCTTTCTCTACCTATAAAATACAGTGGAAATGGCCGCTTATTCAGCAGGGAAAAAAATTTTTATGCTTGTTTGCTTTAGCTCTTGCAGCCACCTTTTTTCTGAATGGCATCACCCATACTTGAAAGGTCACACATAAAGAGCTCTTGACTTTGCTTTTGCTGAATAAGCTCTTCAGCATTTGCATTGCCAATTCTGCCTGCATGGGAAATGGAAACCAGAAGTGGAAACCAGAAAAAAATAAACCGGGAAAGGAAACCAGTGACTAGTAAAGTGTTAGGCCCCCAGTTTACTGGAAAAAAATAAAGCAGGAAAGGAAACCAGTGACTAGTAATGTGTTAGGTCCCTAGTTTACTGCAGTTTCCTGTTGATTTGAAAATTTTTTTACATAATGTCACGTTAACAGCAACGTTATCTTTTCTTGACGATATTTTGTTTGTGGACATCAGTAGGGATAACAGAATGATGAGAACCTGGTTGTTTTTTTTTTTGTCTGAATTCTCTGGAACGATAGAACCTGTTAATGAACGAAGTTCTGACGAGGCCTTGACATGCTTGATCCCCCATCTGCTCAAGCAAGCTAGCGCATCGAGCGCTGCAGCGCTGACTGCAAAGCACTCACACGCTTGTGTGGGAAAAGTCACGATATTGCGCCTGTGAAAAGCAGTGTTACTATATTTATACGAATATAGCTTGAGTTTTTTCCGTAACTCCCCTGTTTCAGGAAGCATCTCGCATTACATTTGGAACCAAGCTACAAATATCGCGTGATTTTTTTTCCTTCTCTTTTTTTTTTTTGGCTGGACTTCCGTTTTAGCAGCGATTTTGTTTAACCTGCTATTTCTTTTGTCCAGATTCTACTGTAGCTAAAAAAAATGAATTTCCTTTTTGGTAAACGGTTTTTATGTAACCTGTCATTTCCACATTGTATTAGTACTGTTGTTTATGAAAGAAGTAATCGGCAAAATATAGAGCACTTTGTGTCCCACGTAAAAACGACCGCTTTAGAAAATTCTCTTTTTTTGCATGGTCTTTTTTGCCTGGGCACTTAGTGCCTAGGCAGTTTTTATCTACCCACATGGATGTTCGTGGCTATTAGCGCCTTATTGGTGTCATGTGTCCATTGTTCCTTGTGTTGTTTGTGTGTGCAGGCCTTTGAGTCCAAGCTCCAGCCTCCTGCCGACGGCAAGGCGCTGCCTGAAAAGAAGAAAAAAGACCTCTTCAAGAGACTTATATCTCCAATCATTGGGGTGAGTTTGTTTGGTTGCTGCTGTCATGGCAGGACCACGCTCTGCTATGGGCTATTTCTTCATATCCCTGTGTTCTGCTTAAGGTGTAATGAGCAAGCTGCCCTAGAAAAAGGACTCAGCATTGAGGTGTCAGCTTTGGGTAATGGCCGTGGCTTGTTTTTGTACGAAAGAAACCCACGAAGTTGTGTTCAAATAATAATACAGTAAAACCTCAATACTTTGAACTACAGGTGACTAAGAAAAATGTCCGAGTTATCCAAAGGTCTCAGTTAATTAATGATCTGCAAAAAAAAAATGCTATAAACGGTCCACATCCTAGAAAATTTATATGGGGAAAACCTGGGTGGTGGTTGTCAGCTTTTGAGATGAAAACTGCACGGCCTCAATGATTTCTCATAGTTCTGTCATTGTCAGATGGTTTATTGCGAGTCACTGTTGAGAATATCAACGCAGGTGTGCTCCGGAGCATGCATTAAAACTGCGACCTCAAGGATGCTTCCGAGGCACATGCGCTGTGCGCTTGAGCTCCTGTGTGTATGTTTGGAGCCAGTCTACGCATGTGCATGGCAAGGGATGCTAGCTAGTGCGAATGTGGCGTCCAGGTTTGCATCTGCCAGATATTGGCTACAGCGATGGTTATGAGCGGCTCTTTTCTTTACGCCGTGAAATTCTCTAATCAACTGCGCCGGTGCGAGAGGGGCAGCAAGCCAATGGGGGTACATGGAGGTGCAGAACCCTTTTTTATTGCCTGGCGCGGGGCGGCGCTGGGCGCGTAATCCTCGCAGTTGTTCATGGAGGATCTGTTTACGGCGTTGATGGAACTGTGAAAAATAATCATTGCTGCTCAGTTGTCACCTTAAAGCCAGACGATCATTGTCCAGTCTTTCACCGAATGCATTAGCTGTGAATCAAGCGATTTTTGGAATTTTTTTTTAGGCGATTCAATAATTTGAACAAATCTTCTGGTCACTAATGTCCGAATTGACTACATTTTAGTGTTACCAGAGTGCTCCACAGGCATAGCCTTAGTACTTAGTACATAAAAAAAAATGTATCAATGGAACTTTGAGAACAACTTTATCAGATTTTTGTTCGTATATTCGGGTACAACTCAAGAAAGAAGCGGCTTTTCCCCGTCAAAGGAGCCCCTTCCAGCCAGTGGCGTCGGCCGATTCTCATGGACCTGCTAGCGTGACAACGCAGGGAGGGGCCTATCTCCTTTCATCTGCCTCTCCCTGCATTGTCACACTAGCAGGCTTATGAGAATCGGCCAAAGACATTGGCTGGAAGGGGCTCTTTTTACGGGGAAAAGCCGCTTTGTTCTTGAGTTGTATCCGATCATTGTAAGGATTGATTGTTTGGTCCTTTATGGCCGTGTTGCTGCTTCTCTGGTAGCAAAAGACATGCTTGTTGCTAAATGGGCTTAAGAATTGAATTTTTTTTTCCGCTGCCTCGCGATTCAGTCTCATGACATCAGTACCAGAAAGTGTCCCGGGATCATTGTTTGGAATTGAATGGTGGTATGGTGCAGCTCCAGAGGGTTGTGCACAAAAAAAATGTGTTCTCATCATTGCTGCCTGCTTGTGAAGGCAGGGATGCCTGTATTTCTTTCTCTGCCATTTTGTGGTTCGTAAAAGCTCCGTTTATGTGAAAGTCACTTTTTTGCCAATAAAACACGATAATCTGCCGATACAGGCCAGTTTCAGTTTGTCCTTGGCATCTTTTTCAACCGACAGGGCTAGCTGGTAGCGAAGAGAAAACAGTGCGGAAGAAATGGGACACAGGATAGACTGTTGGCTCTTCACTGTGGCAATAACTGGCCTTAATTACCACTTAGTTTATAGTTGGCATGATGTATGCGCTTCTGTGGGGGCATTCTGTAGAGTTCCTAATAACATTATTCCTTTAATAAGTTAGAACCCCCATTAGGGGAAAAATTGTCCGACGTTGGAGGCGGCGTGTGAAGCCTTGTGGAGAGGAGGCAAATGGAGAGAGGGGAAAGGGAGTACAGTTGGGTCGGTTGGAGGCGACGGGCGGCGAGAGGGAAATCATGGTCGCTAATCAGAGCCAAGGGGTGGCGAGAGTGGCAAGGGGGTACGGCATGGCGTACTGTGATTGCTGGATTGGATCACGCCACCCGCCGCCGTCAAGGGGAAACTCTAGTGCTAACGTATACTCTGCCTCGTGAATTGCATTGATCATCTGTGGCTTTTTTCTTGTCTGCCTTTCATCATGCAGAAAAACATAGGGCAGCAGTTCAAGGCAGCCATCCAGATCATGAACTTGCCT
The DNA here is from genome assembly GCF_052857255.1 of Amblyomma americanum. Taxonomy (NCBI): domain Eukaryota; kingdom Metazoa; phylum Arthropoda; class Arachnida; order Ixodida; family Ixodidae; genus Amblyomma; species Amblyomma americanum. Next base: position 197,736,550 of record NC_135501.1, on the reverse strand, counting down.
CCAATGTTCAGGCCCCAGAGAATGGTCGTGGAAGAGGATGGCAGTGCATCAGAGAACACTGGCCTTCCTGCCCTGTTCGGTCAGGAGCAAGCATGAGTGGGCTCACATCTGTCAGGCCTGCTTGCAACATTCCTCAAGACAGGCCCATCTCTCTACTTAGAGGGCGAAGTCTTTGCATCAGAGTGTTTTGTACGCATGCAATGTGTGTGTTTTCCACGAAACTTGGCTGTGACGAATTTTCCAAGAGCTTTAGAATGGTTTTGAAGTGCTTACTGTGGTTAAATGGACTGGAAGCTTGTCTATATGCAGCATATGTGTGCAAGAACTTACCTGTGAAACTTGCTGAGTCAGCTTGTTTTGTGTTTTACATGAGGCATCAGAAAACTTAATTCCAGTGATGTTTCTTTGAGCTTCAGAGTGCTTTCAGGCTGCTGACGATGGCAACTAGACTGTAGAGTGTGTTTACGTGGTGTGCATGGAGATCTTACACACGATCTTTTCTTTGCTTTTGGTGGATTCCCAAATGCCTGAAGCTGCTTTAAAAATGTGTAAGTGCACATTTCAACCTACCGCCAAGAATGCATGGTGCTAAAACATGGCTTTGCACAGTAACGCAGTTGCTACGAGTATAGAGACTGCAACAGAAATTGTGCTTCCAGGTTGCTTGGCTTCTTACTTTTGGCTTCAATAAGAGGAAACTGCGACGTTTTTAATGGTGTTCTTCAAACCTCCAGAGCAAGAATTTGTGCTACCTCGTGAACATCATTCTGCAAACATTTTTTTTCGTTGTGTTTTTATCACCACAGTTTTAAGAGCCTAAAGTTGTCTTTCAGTACTTTTGAGGCTGTTCTTTTACTTTTTTCACTTCTAACACTCTGTAAGCAGTGGCTTTCTGCCTACTCAGATGATACTGCTACTAGTGACAAGAAATCTTTTCACACGTTTTCTTTCTTTCTTTTTTTAATAATAATTGGTTTTTATGGAAAGGAAATGGCGCAGTATCTGTCCCATATATCTTCTTTCTTTTTTGAGGAACAGCTTCAAAACACCGCTTCCTTGAAAAGCTTTAATTGCTACTCAGTAAAAGACTGCAGCATTTTGAATGTTTGGAAGCTAGTGTCAACCACTTGGAAGTTCAATTCACAAACCTACTGGTATGGAAGAATGGTTCGTAACTGGTTGGACCCTTGGCTTTCATAATGTTAGCCAACGTGAATGTAGCGGCTACTGTGACCATGGTACCTACTGTGACTGGCCAAGCGCATGGGTTCTGGCGAGCACAGGAACTGTTCTTAGGGACAGGCAGCTTTTTTAATCCAGTCTCTGGCCAGCCAATGCCAGCTGCATGCTTTTCGTGAGACAGATTGCACCTGTGGTGTACCCCTTTAGTTTGTTGCTCAATTGTTTGCTTTTTCTTATGCAACTGTGCTTGCTTTTGTTCTTCATTTGGCAGTGTTTCTTTGCAAAGGTTGCCGGAAGCTACCAGGTAGCCTTTAGCAACAGACATACACTGTAATGTTGCATGAAGGGTGACAGGGATTTCAGACGCTGTACAGATGGACAAGTGACAGTCTAAAAAGAACTGTTAATTGCCTGGTGTATTCACAAAGTCATGACAGTATGATATAATGACTGCACAGAAACTATATATAATACTCATAAAGTGCTGCAGGACACTTCAACTGGTACCCCAGGTTCTCTCATTTGATATGATAAACCCATAGAAGCATGCCTTGTGTTTTCATATCGTGAAATTCATTCATTTTCTGACTGTGAAAAACACAGAGAAGAGCACTGAACTAAAGGAACCTTTCATTTGAGATCAGCTAGCCTGCTGTACTGATGCATGTTTTGGAACTGATGTCGTGAATTCACATTTTCCCCAATTCTTTGTCCGATCATCTATTCCATGTGACATCTAAAGGGCAGGCAGCATTGATGTGAGGGAACAGTACTAGTATCTTAAACACAAAGCTGTGGGTGTCATTGTGTAGCCAGACAAGTAGGGCAGGCCTATGTGTCTAGTCATCTTTATGTTTATATACAGTGTGCAAGCCATTTGAAGACAATTCTACAGTTCGAGGCAAACAAACATATTTAACAGAAAGACCAACGTATTTGTGCTCACTTTGTTGAATGTCAACTTTCTAGTAGATCGTCCACTAAAATCTTCTTCTTCGCTGACGCATGTGATTCCATTTAACGAACAGGCTCAATTCATCGTCACATGTGGCTCCTTTGTGTTAGCTGTAGCTGACAAGATGACCACCCTCAACAGCACATTTCGTTCAGAAATATTCACGTAGTCTTGCCAAAGCTGCACACAATGCTGAGGTGCATTGCCCCTTTCTCATGTGCAGTGCTTACATTCCATGTCCTCATGTCTGATTCTGGGATGTGCCATTAGGTGGTGGACCCGCCGTGGTGGCTCAGTGGTTAGGGCACTCGGCTACTGATCTGGAGTACCCGGGTTCGAACCCGACCGCAGCAGCCGTGTTTCGATGGAGGCGAAACGCAAAGGCGCCCATGTGCTGTGCGATGTAATTTCAGTGCATGTTAAAGATCCCCAGAAGGTCGAAATTATTCCGGAGCCCTCCACTACGGCACCTCTTTCTTCCTTTTGCGGTGGCGCAGTGGCTGAGTGGTTATGGCGCTTGGCTGCTGGCCCGAAAGACGCGTTCAATACTGGCCCTGGCCGTGGCCGTTGGATTTAGATGGAGGCGAAATTCTGGATGCCTGTGTACTGTGGGATATCAGTGCACGTTAAAGAACCCCAGGTGGTCAAAATATCACTGGTGTCGAAATTTCACTGGGGACCTCTGAGGGACACCCCTTCACTGGGGTGTCCCTCAGAGGTCCCTCATAGCCTGATTCGCTTTGGGACATTAAACACTCATAAACCTAATCTTTCTTCCTTTCTTCTTTCACTCCTTCCTTTAGGGCACAAGCATGGGTGTCCCCCAAGATGTGAGACAGATACTGCCCCATTTCCTTTCCACAAAAAACAATTTTTATTTTTTTTAGGTGGTTTTTGGCAGTGGTCCTCATTGGCTTGCAAATCTCAGCTTGTGTCATCGATGTGTTCGCTTTTAACCCAAATATTTATAGTGGGGTAGCTCTCTTCGAATTCCCGTGATCCGCAGCTTATGCAAGAAAGATGGCATATATTTTGGCTTCCTGTGTCAGACAGGAACTTGCTAGCTTGAAACTTTACTGCTGTGTTGTAGCTAGGTGATAATGGTACATCTGGACAGATGTTTTTTAGGGTGGAGTTATGCCACTCTGACGTCATGTTTCCGAAAGCCTTGCGCACCCCGCAGTATTCACATTTGTGGTTTTCTGTGTTCTTTGTCTGTGTTCCTCAGTTGCTGTGGCAGAGCACACCTTACCATCATATAGAATTTCTAGATCATTCAACGAGTTCATACTAAGCACTTTCTGAAATCATTTCGTAGACCTGGGTTAGTTGAATGTGCCTGAAACAAGCACACTGGCACAAATATGAATAACATGAGCTTAGCAATGCAGTCATGCTAACGTACATTTTAAGCCATTGTCTTTCGTCATTGTACTCTGCTGCTTTAAAAAGGCTGAAAACTTCAGTATGAAGAGTAACTGGGTGAACATCTGACATTATCATTCAAGGATAACGAACATGCAGATTTCAGTAGAAAAACTGCATTAAGGGAGATAAAAAAGATGGCTTCCTTTCTGACATTTTCCAAAGGCATTCTGAATGCTTACTATTAATGGGACTTCTGGCTGCTGTGCACATACAAGTGAATCTGTTATATCGTAGACATTTGCTGCTATGTCTTCAGCATACATGTACAGTGCATTAACCCTAGCCGTGCTTAGTAGACAAACTGTTATCTCTACAGCAGATTAATTGTGGGCTTAACTTTTTATAGATACACATAATATACGTACATCAGAAAATGTGCTCACCTACGAAGAGAACGGCAATAATGAAAGCAACAGCTTTTCCTATAACTACTGTGGGCATCTGTATTATAGGCTATACTGGACGACAGACACCCATCAGGAGAGTGCTCAGGATTATCCCTAGAAATGCTGTGTGGTGTACATGTAAAGTACCTGCAGCAAATCACCATATGTTGTGTTTTTTTTTTGTTTTGCGAGGTCCTCTGCACAAAATGCACCCTGACTCTGTTCAGCTTCACCCTGCTTTGCTCAGTCGGTGCGTGTCCAATAAATTGCCACGCTTGGCCTCACAGATTTGAACAACTCTGCTGTGAAAGGCAGATTTGTTTATATATGAGCTCCTTGTTTGGGAAAACAGCTCTTTAAATTGTACAGGCAGAAATTTAACATTGCAAGTTTAAACTGTTCATTTGCTCTGAAGAAATGAAATGCTACTCGTAGAGATTTGCTTATTTGGGTCTTGCATGTGACTCAAGAAGCAAGAGTCTGTTGTGTAAATACTTTTTTGATTGCTACATTTTTGCTGGTTTCTAATGGAAAATAATGTCTTAGTCATGGGTACAACCACATATTTTTTAATCTTTGTTTGTTGCTGTTTACAATTGTTGCTTTATGGATTTATCCATGCACTTCATTGTGTTTTATTTGATGGACAGGATGAATGGACATGAAAGTGTGACGAATTCTTTTATATAATGTTTGATGTAACGCGACTGCGCTATTTCACATTACTGTTTGTCATCAGCGCACCACCATCGTTTGCTAATTGTGCAGTGACCACAGAGACAAATACTAATATCACTCTGTCTTGCATTAAACGCCTGAAATGAGACACATATGTGTGATCCTGTACAATTTTTGCAATTGTTCGTGCCATTCGTGCTGTTTTTTTTTTTCACCTGTCATTTCGGCAGGTGTTCCCATTATTTGCGATTTGGAGAGGTGTGTCAGTATAAAATATTGATAGCCAAACTTCACCACCTGTGTGATCGTGGAAGTGCAGTGTTGATAAGTTTGCTTGCACAGAATAAAACATCTCAAATCATTAAGTTTCTGCCTAAAGGAGTGTTTTGGTGGGCCTTCTGTGCTCCTGCCGCATGCTGTGCAGGGCATCCCTCATAGCATGGGCCAAGGTTTAATATAGCTGCTGCATTTTGCTGGTACAAAAGTCGAGCAGTGTTTGTAGTGGTTGCTCATGGCACACTTTATTTCACAGCGTTGGCTGTTAACTCCTTCCCTACTGTGTGAAAAATGGCCTTATTGGTCCAAGAACTATGAAGTTTAATAAAAATGAATCCAGTTAAACTTTTTTTAATAATATGAGCGTTGTTAAAACATTTCATGTCTTATTATCAACTCTTATTCGCCAAATCCAGGGTTCTAGATGAAATTTCAACAAAATTTGCAAATGCATGCTTGCATCCAGAAAGAAAACAACAACTTTGGGATATACAAAATGTCTGTCTAAAAAATAGCAGCTAGGCCCTCATACATGGGCATCAATCAATATAGGTTTCATTCTTCCGGTTCGCTTATGCTTTTTTTAAGCAAGCGGCTGGTTGGCGAGGTTGCTTTCGCTGGTATGTGGGGAAGTACCACTTGCTGCCACTTCCTCAACAGGATACGGTGAGTGGAATTCTACTGAAAAGGTCGGGAAAATGGGTCTCTCATACCGCACCAAATTTTTGGTCGCGTGTTTTCTTTGAAACGATGCGTTAAACATTGGCATACATTGAGCACCCCGTTCTAGTCGCGACGACCGCTAAAGAAATTTCTTCTTGACAGTGTTTCGGTTTCGGTGTGATCAAACGAACGATGGCTGTGTAGTTTAATTTTAAATCAAGTGAGACACGAAAAACGGCAGTGTGACCGCTGATACGTCTTTCGTTGTTATTCTAGCTCTTGAAGCTGGCTGGTTTAAGTGCTGCAGTGAGTTAAAACTACGTATCCGCGTTAATACTGCAGTTTTTCCGCGCCTCACGTAACCTAAATTTCAATTTACGTCACTGCCATCGGTCGACTGATAAAACAAACTGAAATAACACGAGGGAAAAAAATTCGATCGTAAATTAATTAGTGGTCGTGAGCGAATACCATGGGGTGATCCATTTATTCTAATGTCCAATGAATCATTTCAATGAAGAAAACATGCAATAAAATTAGGCACATATAGTCCTTGAATGGATCAAAAATGGATCTTTAACGTGCACTGACATCGCACAGCACACGGGCGCCTTTAAATAATTCCTGAGCCCTCCACTACGACACCTCTTTCTTCCTTTCTTCTTTCACTCCCCTTTATCCCTTCCCTTACAGTGTGGTTCATTCAGGTGTCCGCCGAGGTGTGAGACAGATACAGCGCCATTTCTTTTCCACAAAAACCAATTTTTTCACAGTGCTGTTTGGAAAAACTGCCCTCGCGTCATAAAAATTAATCATCATCATCATAATTCTTTGTGAACTTAAACCGCCTTTACCCTCTTTCTTGGTACTTTGTGTCAGTAACTTAGTTCATCACTAATCGGCATTTTTTTGCGACAAGGATGCACAGCACGGTACACTTGCCTCTATTGTCTCAGCTACTCAAGGTAATGAGGCACCACAGTTGCCGCGGTTCCTCCAAAGAGTAGGCCATGCCAAACTTTCCATACTGTATGATTAAGGAGCAGTTTTCCAGCACGCGTAGCGTACGCCATGCCATAATTATTGCTAAAGGATTTCTAGTAATCGCCGTGGCAGCTTTGTAGTTCTTCAGCAAGGAAGCTAAGCAGTACCGTTTCCAGTACCTGCGAGACATTCCGCACTGACTCGCACCTGACCCATCTGTGGAAAAGCCGCACGCGACTCCTTAGACGAATCAGTCAGCAGCCACACAGCCTCCAACTGAAATACACGCTGTACCAATTCTCCACTCTGATGTGCACACAGCACTGCACGACCCCTAGATAACGTTTGAAGGGGCTGTGAAGGGGGCTCTAATAAAGTTGCGGCATGCCTGGGATATTGAAGCACGCCGCTTCACGAATAGTGTCCAGCAAGTATTTTTTTAAATGCGCTTTGTAGGTTATCTGTAGTTAAAATTTGAATTTCAGCGTCTTCGCGCCTTTCCCTCTCCTCTCGTCACTTTTTGCACGCTGCATGGGAGGTAGGCACTCCTTCGCCGACCCCACTCTGGGAGCGGAGCTTCTCGACCCGCCGGAGCTAAGCGGCTTATTGGCCGCGGCCACGGTAGCTGCCTGACGTCTGCAAGCATCTAACCAATGGCCACCTCTCACCTTGTCTAAGCAGATGCGGCGGACAGAAGAGGGTGCGAGCATGAAAAAGTCGCCGGAAAGGGCTCGCCAACTTTGACGCGTGATTGTGGGTCGTCTGCTGCTTGTAGAAGAGTATTATTTGGCTCTGGTTTTCATGGCAACGCAGTGCAGTGACTAAGTGAGTTAATGTGCTCTCCTCGGAAGGCGTTTTACGGCCCCTTTAATCTACCCTTAAGAGTACAATGCGGTAGCATTAGAGATCTCTCCCGTACTCCTCTTTTACCTATTAGGTTCTGCCTACATATGCGGAATTATCTACTTGACATTCATAGATCGTCGGGAGTCCTCATATACCACTACTCGCGCAGTGGTGCAGCGGTTAAGCGATCGATGCGCCACGTATTTCCCCGTCAGACTGTTTCCAACACAACCGCCGGTGGGGCTTCCATTCCAAGACTACCGGCGATATCATGGCTCGAGGGTGAGCTTTACTCAGAACCCCGAGGAACGGCGCAGCTATCCATCACGTCTTTCATCCACCCCAATGAGTGTGTCAGCCCGATGGCCTACATGTACAACATTTTCGTTTTATTCTCATAACTTTAATAGGCCTGCTCGGGAACTGTGATCTCCACGACAAATCGTAATGGCCTGCATAAGTGTGTCAGCAAGAACATCAAGGCGGGGGCACATATGCGATTCGCTGCGACGCACCGTTGCGAACGGCGTCGCAACGACCGATCGCAGCACCGCCGCCAGCGTCCATACGGTGTGCGCCTGAAGGTGGCGCCACAAGCGCACGTATTGCTCTCCTCCACCCCGGAACTACAGTGCCTAGAAAACCAGTATATTCTAGGCACTGTACCGGAACGTATTCACCGGCCTGCCTCTTATATCCCAGCAAACAACGTACCTCCCCACGTGCACCCAGAAAGGATGGAATGTCCCAGTACAACATTTATGGAACATTTCCAGGCCGTGGAGGCAGGACACAGAAACACACGCAAAAGGGCAGTGCGCCCACTAATGGCCTAGGTATGTTTTTCGATGGTGTTAAGCAGAAACAGAAACATCATAGCATTTTCGTCCCAGAAAGGTAACTGGGAGAACGTTTTTGGGACCAATGCTTTTCAACAAAAAATACAAATTGGCTCCTCGCTCCCTTTTCTCTCTCCCTCGAGCCAAAAGCTACGGGGAGAGAAGGGTTTGCTCTTGCACTCGCCGTTTTGAGAGATTAAACAGTTTTGTTCGAACAGCCGAAGGAAGCGCAGTTCACCCCGCATCTCTCTCGTGGGCTGTCGGCTCCATATGCTGCAGGCAGGCAGGCGACGGCGGTCTGCCTTTTCATCGCACCGCCGGGAGCGGCGGTCATCAACGTGCCTGTCTTCTACAGTGTTTCCAACTTCAGCACGGTGACAAGAAGTCTCTGCAGGCATCTCCGACTACCAGCAGTCCTCGTTGCGCCGCTGTCTAGCAGAGGCGCAGTAATGGCCTCCCGTCGCTCGCCCGGCTTCCTCGCAGGACGGAAGCCATCTTGCGCACATGTATTCGCGCAGCCCCTAGCCGCTCGCGCGCAAGCCCCAGCGCGCGGCAGCTCTTGCTCTCATCACTGGACTGTCGTGAACTTCGCAGCTTCGGATTCATGGCAGCTTTCCGGCGCACCTCGGCGTGCCCACATAATTCCTTTAAGGAACTGGTGCAGCGGCGCGCGGCGCATCGCGTCTTTTGCGCAGCTTCACGGCCCTACACCATAACGGCGCTCTTACAGGCGTCGTTCGCGGCAGCGGATTTCAAGGCAATGGGCGACTCCTAGCGCGCACTCTGCATCCCGCAGCGCCTAAGACGACTGTGGCGTGTTGTTGGTGGCAGCATGGCCGTCCACTGCGGTCACAGGCGGGAGAGATCTTCGGAGGCCCCCAGACTCTTGCTGCGAGTGCCCATGGATTATTAACCTGCTCTGCCTACATTGCCGTCCTGTCGCAGCGGTATAGTTTGCGTTGTGTTCGCGTCGCTGACTCCCAACCCACCCCCACCGGATTACTTGTGCCTTTATCACGCCTCCCGCGCCGTATTGTGCCGCACGCGTGGTCTGCTGTACCATGGGTGCGGCGCGCCAGGGCTCCTACCTCAAGACGTCCCCCCTTTCCATCCGGCTCCAAGCAGTCTTATCTCCACACTTAGTCACTAGAAAATAAAACGGGGGTGTAGCGAGGATGTACCGCGTATGTTTGAGCGTTCGCTGTGCCGTGAGAAGGCGCAGGACAGAAGGCTGCGTTGAATTCATATATAGAGTTGCAGCATTTTATTTCATAACCGGGTTTCCGATGACAACGTCTTCAAGGTATGTTGGTTTATGCTCGTTTTTTTTATTTTCGCCTAGTAGAATTAATTTTTTTTCCTGTTTTGATAACACGCTCAAGCTTACTCCGAAGCTTGTGCGAGAGGCAAAGCGATAGGGAGGTTTCACCCTGCAGAAAGTCCGTGACCTGAAAACGCGTATCTGTATCGTACGCCCATATCGTCTTTTCTTTTGGCACCCAGGTTGCTCTTTATATGCGTTTGCTTTTGCGTGTGCATATATGCTTTTGTGCCCTTTATAATGTCTGCATAAGGTGCGTAAACTTTCAGCCTGTATTATGTTTTTATTGCTTTATTTTTTTTTTCAGATTTCTCAGAGCTAGAGAAAAATTTGGCCATTAATATATGCTGTTGCCGTAGTGCTCCGTACATTGTGTGTTAAATGGTGCATACATATGCGTCTCCTGTTTGTATATAAATGCAAAGAGCACATCCAATAAACTGAAATTACATTTGTATTGCGCTGCTATTTCCTGTTATATGGGCGGGATCGGGCGACTTTTTGAATTCATATTTCCTTTGTGCGTAAAATTCTACCACATTTCATGTTCTTGTGGCGGGAGCAGTGCAGCACGAAACAAAGAAGAGAGAGGCGGGAATCGACGCTGACTAACAACCAGATTTTTAATGCGCGCTCGTCGAATATATACATCTCGCTCGTGCAATAAGGAAAAGACAGAAGCATGACAAACGTATAAGATGTACACGTGGTAAAATATTAGGGAAATGCACGCAGATAATCAATTTCGCTGTCACGAAACGCTATCAAAAGTATGCTCACGCAGACTTCGCTCTTTTGTCGGATGTTGAAGGCTTCTTCAATCTCCCTGGTCCATTGATCAAAATATGACGTGTTGACCATTCTGCTGTTAAGCTGCAGATCACATTCATGCTTTCTGCAATGTTTTGCTAATTCACTGCTGATGGCGCCCTTTAGGTATCTTTTGTGCTCTCGAAGCCGTTCATTCAAGCAGCGCCCTGTTTGACCAGTGTAGGTGCATCCGCATGATAGAATCAAGTATTTCATAATCCCCCTTTTCACACATTTCAAGATCTTTTTCGGTTCTTTTTCTTGCACTGATTTTTCTTTGCTCCCCGTTGACTTAGGCGCTCAGGCTTTTAATTTGTTGGGTGCTGACATGAACACCTTTACACCAGCTCTTGCGCCTAGCTTTTTGAGACTGTGGGAAATGCCATTAATGTAAGGAATGACCGCGTACGGCTCCCTTTCTTCTGATGTGGTTGTGACATATTTTCTGCCTCTAAGTGCTTGCAGAATCCCTTCTGCGACACTGGATAGCAGTCTCGTCGGGTAACCTGCTGCTTTCAACCGACTTTTCTGGGCGTCAAAACTGCCATCAACTTCATGATGACAGGATCTCGTCAATGCGGCTCTCATTGCTGCTTTTGCTAAGGACTAGAAGAACTAGGACTAGAAATAACGAGTGAACTCCCAGAAAACAACGTTGTGCGATTTCTTGACTTGACGCTAGCCTTTCTAGGCGCTTACATATGCTGGCGGTACGGACCACGAAGCTAGAAGGGACTGCTCCCCTACACATCTGCGCACTCCAATATCATCAAGCGGGGGTAGAAATAACAGCCATGAGAGCCGCATTGACGAGATCCTGTCATCATGAAGTTCAAGGCAGTTTGACACCCAGGGTGTGTTCCAATTAATACTCCCAAGTAGACGGCTACTTAGACGTCTAGCAGGACAGCCGCCATCTTGGGACGCGTTCCATTTCTCACGACGCCGTCTAAGATGACTGCTTCGCCAAAGTTTACATCAATGCAGGCTAACTTGCTGTCTAAAGATGGCGGAGCTGATGTACACGGATGAGCGAGTCGGGCTCTTGCCGGCGTCGGACTGTACCCGGGGTATAGGAAAGGAAAAATGTGAGTCATTCTATTATGTTATTTGGTACGCAAACTAGTGGCTAATTAATCTTCGTGGACGTGCGATTCCTAGCAGTGAATCACGCATTAGAAAGTAGTGCAGTTGATAGCTTTGCTACAGCAGCGGACGCTGTAGGTCTGTTTACGTGATCCGGCATCTGACGATGCCGGATCCTAATTAGCACCTTTATTTTAGAGATTAATACTCTTCGCTGTGGTTGGGTTCCTCGACTGGCGTTAAGACGGCTGGCATGACGGTTAACAAAAGTGTTCTTCTGTTGTTGTATTAGTTGCATCAACTATTTCGCGTACATTCTTTTTTATCTCTACACTCTCAGAACAAATACACCGGCATGTTTCCAATTGATGTTAGTCTTTGCAGGATTAAAGCTCGCTGCTGTATTTAGGTTTCTCGAGTACCACGTACGGCAGACAGCAGGTTTAATGGCACGCATGTGTTTTCCTGTTGCAGTGTATATTAGCCGTATCGCATTTCGCGCATATTGATTACAGTCTTTCGTATTCTTTCTTATGTTTACAGGACCGTCTGAACAAGCACGTTCGAGGAGCAGGTACAGCTTAGCATCAATAATAAAAGAATAATCGCATATCTCTTTAGCGTCGTCTTCGGAGAGCGGCCCCGTCTGCTACAAGTAGACTGACCGATAGGCACATCCACCAGTCCGGTTTACGCACAAAGTCATTGCAGAAAAAATGTGAAAACTTGTTGAAAACACGTTTTTAATGATCTTTATTGCTCAGTTTGAGAAAAATTATAGTACAACTGTTCATAAGCTTTACTTAGATTATTATGCCGCGAGGCGGCGTGAGCAGTAGACAAGTTCCAATACATGGACATGTAGACTGCTTCCTAGACGTCACACTAGACGTCTTGTTAGACGTCTAGAGTATTGGAACGCAGCCCCAGAACCGTCGGCTGAAAGCAGCAGGTTGCCCGACGAGACTGCTATCCAGTGTCGCAGAAGGGATTCTGCAAGCACTTCGAGGCAGAAAATATGTCACAACCACATCAGAATAAAGGAAGCCGTACGTGGTCATTCCTTGCATTAATGGCATTTCCCACAGTCTCAAAAAGGTAGGAGCAAGACCTGGTGTAAATGTCTCATGTCAGCACCCAATAAGTTAAGAAGCCTGTGCGCCAAAGTCAACAGTGAGCAAAGAAAAAATCAATGCAAGAAAAAACACCGGGAAAAAACATGCTAAATGTGTGAAAAACGGGGTTTATGAAATACCTCTGTCATGCGGACGCACCTACATTGGTCAAACAGGGCGCTGTTTGAATAAACGGCTTCGAGAGCACAAAAGATCCCTAAAGGGCGCCATCAGCAGTGAATTAGCAAAACATTTGCAGAGAGCATGAATGTGCTCCGTAGATTATCAACACAATGGCCATCCCGTCATATGTTGATCAACGAATCAGGGAGATTGAAGAAGCCTTCAACATCCGACCAAAGAGCGACGTATGCGTCTGCATACCTTCAATAGCGCTTCGTGACAGAGAAATTGATTATCTGCGTGCGATGACCACGCCTGTACATCTTATGCGTTTGTCATGCTTCTTTCTTATCCTTCTTATACGAGCGAGATGTATACATTCGACGAACGTGGATTAAAAACCTGGTTGTTATTCAGCGTCGTGTCCCGCCTCTCTCTTTGTCTCGTGCTGAGCTGCTCCCGTCACAAGATCATGCACCAACAGCCCAAATTTCCACCTTGTTAAAGCACATTTCATGTAAACAGGTAAGTCTGAATGGCCTAGCCAGCAAGCATTCACGCGAGCGGATAGATGTATTACACCACCTGTAACGTAAGCACGTGCCCGAAATTTGGCACATATGTGCGCTTAGATGCCTGAAGTCTGCATGAAAAAGAAGAAATAATTTTATTGAGCCAGAGCCGAGAAATCGAGCATTAAACTTTTGGGGCTGTCCCTGGGACGCACAACTTTTTGGACACGGCTAGTTGTGGGGACGTTTTTTGGATGTCTTCGGGAAGAATGAGCACCTCCTGGGGAGATTCCAAATGCCCTGATGGGATATTTCAGGGAGATTTTGAGGAGGTTTTGTGTTTTTGGGATATGAAAGCTCAAGAGCAGACTGTGTACATTCTTGTCCTATTCTCCTGCCCAGCACAATAGCACCCTGCCTCTTGGCACCTAACCAGCAGTGGTAGGTTGCTTTGTCCAGCACCTAGCCGGACCTCCAACTTCGGCTAGTGCATGACCTGGGTACAGTGTTTCGCTGCTTCTCGCTGCTACAGTGAACTAGAGTAGTACACTGTAACCTGGGCAGATGACGTCGCAAATGGCAGCCTGGAGGCCGCCTGCAATGCTGTTTCGTAATTTTCTTTACTTTAGGCATTTATTTATTTATTCCAATACCCTAAAAGCCCCCTAGGGATGGTATTACATAGAGGGGACACACGAAGCACTTTGACAACACTTTGCTCGAAACAGAAAAGAGAGAGAAAAAATACAGACATCATTTTGAATTACAGTAATAAACAATAACAACACTATAGCGCAAATAGAAAGCGTAAAAATTCAAACAGCTGGGATTAAGAATACAAAAGCAGCGCAGAAAGAAAAAAAGAATGGAAAAGAAACATCTGGAAGAAGGTAGTGGTATTCGAGGGAGCACAAAAGAAGGATTACTAACTCTATAAAAGTAGAGTGGTGCACAGGTGTGTCACATTCTCATGTGAGTATGCAGCATTTTGTGGAATTTGTCTGGGTGTACCTCGGTCGCAATATCTGATGGTAAATTATTCCAGTCACTTATGGTTCTAGGTATGAATGATTGCGCGTTAAGTGATGACTGACAGACTGGGCGATTGACTTTGTAAGGATGATCACGGCGAGGGAAGATGTGGCAAGGTGGCTGAAAGAAGTCGTCATGCAAAACGTCGTAATGATAAAGCTTGTGAATCAGAGATAGGCGAGCGAGTTTTCGTCGTAGTGATAGTGGATCTGATCCGGCACAATTTTTTTAAAGATGTAATTAACACTGGTGTACGGGGAATAGTCTGAAAAAATGAAGCGAACAGCACGGCTTTGCAGGGATTCAATGTTACGTATGATGTAATCCTGGCTCGGGTCCCAGATTGCACATGCATATTAAATTATAGGTCTGATTAAGGTGGTGTATGCGAGCTTTTTAAGTGTGAGGGTGCTTGCCTTAGTCTGTGTTTCATGATTCCGAGTGAGCGATTAACAGTTGCAAGAGTAACGTTGATGTGATGATGCCATGTTAGATCCGTTTGAAAATCTACTCCTAGGTATTTGTATGTAGTAGTAAGCTCGAAGATATATTGTTATCTATAAAATATGAGGTTAGGATGCGGGAATAGGAACGTGTAAATGACATGCACTTAGTTTTAGTATGGTTTAGGGTCATTTTCTAGTAAGAACACCACAAATTAATCGCCTTTAGGTCTGATTGCAACGCTTGTTGGTCAGTTTCAGTAGTAATTTTACGGTAAATAACACAGTCATCGGCGAACAGTCTTACACGGGACGAGAGGCAGTTAGGCAAATCATTAATATACATTAGAAAAAGCAATGGACCAAGCACGCTTCCTTGTGGAACGCCGGACGTGACTGGAATGAGAGGGGAATTGCAGTGGTTCATATTTGTGACCTGTGTTCGAATTGACTAAAAATCTTTTATCCATGAAATGACTTAATTGTGTGTCAATGTTAGGATGTTTTAGCTTCGTTAGTAGCCTGTGGTGAGGAACGCGGTCAAAAGCTTTGGAAAAATCCAGGAATATGGCATCCAGCTGGTTGCCGACGTCAATACAGGATAGCTAGTCATTAGTAAATCCCGCTAACTGCTCATCGAAAGAATATCCCTTGCGAAAGCCGTGCTGGTATTTGAAGATTATGTTATCCTCTTCTATGTATGTTATGATTTGCGAATGTATGATGTGGTCCAGTAGTTTACAGACGGTACTAGTTAATGAAATGGGTCAGTAGTTAAGAGGGGATGTGCTATCGCCAGATTTAAAAATTGGTATAACCTTGGCTGTGCGCCAATCATTAGGAATCCGGCCGGATGACAATGACTGTGAAAAAAGTGCACATAAGATTACCGAAATGCTTTTTGATGTGCTTTTTAACAACTTGTTGTTGAAGCCAACGTGGTGAGATGCAGACGACATTTTGCGATTATTAAGTAGTGATATGATACCGGACTCGCTGATAGTAATCCGTTGCATAATCATATCTGAAAGTGTACCAAGACGTCGTAGCGGGTGAACGCAGACGAAAATGCGTTGTTTAATATCTGTGCGCACCCTGACTCGGGAACAGAGGCGCCTGTGTGATCAGTAAACGTAATTTCACGATGACTGCTGTGGTTTATTACTTGCCGAAATTTTCCTCCACCCCGAAAAATATCAATAAAAGTTTTTCACTACCAATTTTAGGCAAGACAACCACTGGCCCTTGGATTCCAAGAGAAGGCAAGCGTAGCACGGGGCAGCAGAAAGTTAGATGGGCGGATGAGATAAGTAGTTTGCGGGGATACGGGGGCCGCAGCTGGCAAAGGACAGGGTTAATTGGAGAGACATGGGAGAGACCTTTGCCCTGCAGTGGGCGCAGGCTGATGATGATTAACAGCACCATCCGGGTAGATGCCAGCGGCGGGCCCATGGAAGAAGGAAATAACTCGGGAGAGGCGGTTATGTCACATTGTTTGAAGCCGGCCGTGAAAGCTCCCCCAACTCGGCCGCCGTCTCAACACGCTTGCGCATGAGCCGCAGCAGACGATGCCGCTAGCTACAGTTCAGCCGAGCGGTGCCATTGCAGGCCCTTGCAGACGGCCGCGCCCGTAAGTACTTTCTGTGTGTTTTAATAAAAATGAAGCGTTTCTGGGCTTGCGCGGCGGACCCGTCCTCGGTGCAGCTCACACGGATAACAATAACGCTAATCACTTGGACACAAATAATGACGAGAATCTTTGTAAACGCGCGTTTCTTGTTAGGTAGCCGCGTATATAGCAGAATAAACTATCAGCGCTGTCAAAGTAGGGTTAATTGGAAGGAGCAGATCGCAAGCGGAAAATTTAGATGAAAATGAGGACGAGCCACAGTTGAGTTGAGTTGAGTGGTTGTAAATTACCGGCGGGATTAGCCTTGCAGTTGCTGCCGGCAATTGCTCCACCGTAGCGACACTTAAATAGAAATCACAGAAACACTGCCCGCAAAAACCCAAATAGACAGTCCTGAGGTCACCATGTGGAGGCCAAATCCGTGTCTTGCAGGTAAAGTAGAAGGCGAGAAGCATCCCTTCTACTCGACTGGCTCCCGCGCGGGAAAACAATGTCCTGAAGAGAACTGTGAGGAACTCCTGCCTTCTTGAGGGATCCGAATAACACAGCCCGTTCCGCGTTGTACAAAGTACAGCACAAGAGGTAATGTTCTATGTCACCACACACACCACACGTTGAACACAATGGTGACAACGCTAGGCCAGTCTTATACATCCACGCCGGCGTACGAGCAGAATCCGTGCGAACGCGGTGCAGCAAAGTGGCTTGGTACCTTTTGAGACCCTTGGTCACACATGGCTGATGAGGAGAGCTCCACAAAGAACTGAAGTGGCACAACACCACATCTCTGAACATTTGCTTGACTTCATGAGGGACTCCATGTACTGGAATCCCGGAGAGAGCTGTATGGGCGAGGTTGTCTGCTATCTCGTTGCCTAAGACATCTATGTGCGAGGGCACCCATTGAAAACGTATAGAGAAGCCTTTGCTATGTAGATTCTGCACCAAACGAGGACGAGCCACAAGTAGCAGCTAGGTGGGGGCTGCTGGTACTTGCATAAATAAATGAATATTCATTGCCAAATTTCTTGATGTTAGGTTGGCCCAGCACAGTATTTCTAGAGCAGCGAAAGCACTTCTGCAGCTGCTTCATCAAGCGGTATGCGTACGCGTCTGAAAACTATTTTCCTACACGCATTCTCAGGGGTGACTTCTCTTGCTAAGCAAATAATATACCTCCATACGTGTGCTCAGCAATAGTTTAGAAAAGTACCCAACTGCCACAACAACATTCCTTTGTTCAGCGCCTGGCTGTTTCAAAAACGAAAGCACCTTTGAAATGTCGCAAGGATCAGTGACGTCGCGACCGCTCGGCCATCCTCACGAGAAAATATATACATGAAACCGATGCAGTCTCAAGCTTTCCCTTCTCCTCTTGAATGGTTCAAAAGAAAAAAAAAAAGATGTCAGAAGTGGGATTCGAACCCACGCCCGGAAGACCGGACTGCGACCTGAACGCAGCGCCTTAGACCGCTCGGCCATCCTGACTTTTTTTTTTGCTTCTTCGTTGCCGGGCTTTAACTGAGTACAACAAAAGCATACAAGGGTAGAAACACAAACTACAAAAAGGTAGCCTAGAACCGCCAGAGGGCAGGCCTTGCCAATTCAAAATTCGCTGAGTTCCGTCAAAGGTTCGAGCTCTGCCAGCCACTCAGGGGGAGATGCTTGTGTTTTCAGCACCTCGATAAACTTGTGCATGGTCTGACGAAAGTACAATAGCGCAGGCCGCGCATCCGGGTCACAATGAAGGCATGCCATTCGGGAGCGCCATATGCTATGGAGGCCCGCGAGCATTACTAAATCAAACGGTATGCCATCTTCTTTTGCTGTAGGCAGGAATCGGATTCCATACGGATGCAATGGCAATTCTTTTTTTATGGTCCTTTGAAGGATTTCCCAAAACTATACCCCTTCCCAACAGTGCAAGAAAACGTGGTCAATTCTTTCTGGTTGTTTACAGATAATGCAGTGGGACCCCCAAAGTAGGTAAAACCCATTTTTTTCCCTCGGAAAGATTTTACAGACAAAGTTGAAGTTGAAGAAGTTGAAGTTGAAGTTTATTCCTGTCTTACAAAGGAGGAGCCGGGACTAAAAGCTGTGGCGACAGCTTGACAATGGTCCCGGCTCCTTTACATACCCGGCAGTACAGGAGGAAAAGCGACGGCTATACATACAACAAACATACATACATACAAAGCAAAAGTAAATAAATCAACACTTCGCAGGCCACTTACGCACATCATGCAAAAATGATAAAATAAAATGCGATGGGATGAAAAGGTCATAGATAATCATACAAAGAATGGTGCATAATAATCAGAAAGATTGCATCTGAAATTCTCGAGGAAAAGAATTCTCCCGGCAGTATTCCCGAATTTCGTGTTTTGATTTCCGGGTTATGTCAAAATTTTCTTCGTTTAATCTGTTCAGCAGAATTGGAAGGTTATAACATAAGGATTGATTCACATAATAGGCTCTTGGTGTTGGGGTAAACCAAATTTCTCTGTGTCTTGTGTCACGGCAGCTGGCGTTTTCTCTGAGTTGTGCAAGCAAAATGATGAGGTTGTCGGGGTGTTTTAGGTGAGATTTGTAACACGATAGTAGTCTATAAGTATATAACGCAAATATTGGAAGGATTTCATACTTTACAAAAATATTCCTGATGGGAGAAAAGAGTGGTACATTGGCAATACATCTCACTGCTTTTATCTGAAGCAGATGTATCTTGTTAAGATTTGTTATGCCTGTTGTGCCCCACACTATGTTACAATATTGCAAATGAGAAAGTACTAACGCATTGTACAGTATGATCTTTACCCTTATTGGAAGAATGTGCCTAAACCACGCAAGTATACCAAGGGCTGAGGCGACCTTTGAACGTATGTAATCAATATGTGTATTCCAAGTTAAATTGCTTGAAAAGGTAGCTCCCAGTGTTTTTACGGACTCAACGAGCTCTATAGGCTGGCTATTGAATACGGCTTTGATAGGCTTTGATAGTGCCAGTGTGGAGCTTGAAGAAGAAATTTTTTTGTTCCCGGTGGCACCTTTATTAAACGCGACAGCGTTAAGGAGCTCGTGCCGCAGAAAAGCCGGTGTTGTCGACCGCGCCCGAATGAATTTTGTGTTGCGTTTTTTGCCTTGGCTTCGGTCAAATAAAATCAAATCAAAATTTATTCGCTTGTATGCGTATACATTCATACATTCTGATCTGCCTGAGCCCGTTTTGCTTGTTGGCTGATCAGGCAGCAGGTGGAGAAGTAACTCTGTATGAATACATTTCTTTTCTAAACAGTCATGCTAACACAGAGAAAAAAGTCTGAACACAAAATAGCACATATGAAACAACTCAAGCTATACACAAGGCAATACATCTGCTCACCAATTTCTTGCGTCCTTCATCATCCTACGCTTGTTATTAGCAATACATAGATCATCGGGAATTTTATTAAATACAGCTGGTACATAATAATTGCGCATCTTTTTACCATAGTTTGTATAAACCTGTGGCTTAACAAAACGTTCCGTTTTTCTCAAGGTGACATCTTTTTTTTACGGGAGTCTTATATTCATTTGAATAGTAATACCGCGTTAACACAACTAAGTGGAAGAGTTCACGAATCTGAAGGATGCCTAACTCATCGTATTTCCCTTTCATGTCAACCGAGTGTAGTCTGGTGGCGTCAGATATAGTGCTCACTATTCTTTTAAGGATAACATTTAATGCTTCTTTCTTGTATTCGGAGCAGTTACCATATACGGTAATGCCGTACTTCAAAACAGGTTCTACTAATGCTGTATAGATCAATCGTCTAAGATGAAGCGGAGATTTGCCACGAAGGTGATACATCATAGCCGCAATGGCCCTTATCTTTCTAGAGAGGTAGGCGATGTGGTCGCTCCATGTGAGGTGTTGGTCAAAGTGGATGCCCAGATAGAGAACTGTTCTCTCCATTTGCATTGCTTTACGATTACACCGGTAACAATGGGATGCGTTAAGATACAGTGGTTGGTTTAAAATAACAATTTTAAGGGGGTTTTTAAAGCATATCAGTTTTGTTTTGTTAGCGTTTAAAAAAATGAAATTTTGCGAGAACCAGTCCAACACTCTACTTATGTCTATTTGAAAGGATTCCACGCCTGTACGATAATCAGTGGCTTCAAGTGCTAGCGCTGTATCGTCAGCGTATTGAAAAATGTTTGACTTAAGCTGTAATAAACCCAAATCAGATACATATACGTTAAAAAGCAGTGGGCCAAGTGTACTTACTTGAGGTACACCGAATTTAACATTTTTTTAAATCTCCGCGCGTATTATCGAGCATCACACAGTGCAACCTATCTGTAAAATAATTGACAAAAAACTTGTTAAAATGACGGCGAAAACCAAGTGAGCTTAATTTTTCGAGTAGTAGCGAATGGTATATCGTCTCAAATGCCTTAGTTAAGTCCAGAAATAATGGTAACACAATGCGATTATTTTCTAGTGCATTGTAAACATAGTCAGAAAATTCTTCAAGAAGTGTAGTCGTACTTCTTGTGAAGCCAAATTGCGCAGCATTGTTGAAAGAGCATTTTTCACAGAATGATTCCATAACATATGCAACATGCTTTTCCATAATATGTGCTATTGATGAAAGTATTGCGATCGGCGTATAATTTGTACAATCACCTTTCTTCCCGTGTTTGTAGATCGGCCTGACAACAGATATTTTAAGTTCTTGAGGTATATCACCAGTTTTGAATACACCATTCAGTATGTTCATAAGCACTTCTTTCAAAACGTCAAAATTTCTGTAAAGATCTCTTAGACGGATGCCATCATATCCCGGTGGCTTGAACTGCTTCATTCCGCATAAAATGCTCCATAGCTCGTCAACTGTTATCAGTGGCAGATATACGGTATGCACACATACCCGTTTCGGTCTATGTGGTACAGCCCTACTGACTGCTATATTTCGCAACTTTTTTGTTGTGTTTATAAATACATCGTTAAATTTATCGAAGAGCACTTTCACGTTCTCCTTTGGGAAATTCTTCTTTGCTGCTTCATCAACGGAAGTCTTTTTCTGCCTACCCATCAGTTCATTGGCAATTTTCCACGTTTTCTTTCCGTCATGCTTGTTCAGTGAAAACTGTCGTGCGAAAAACGAGCTTTTCGCCAGTCGCATTTTCGCCGTTACCAGGTTCCGCAATGCGCGATATTCATATCTTAAAGCTTTATCTTCAGGTTGCTTCCTACATTTCTGCCACGCTTTGTCTTTCGCGCAGCGCAACTCCGCTATCTCATGAGTTATCCACTCCTTATCTGGTCTCCTTATTTTGATGCTAACAGATTTAGTTGACTGCGCATAGACGTTGCGAAAGATTTGAATAGTTTTGCTATATAAGCTGATGTGATCTAAATCTAGAAAGGAACTCCAGTTAACATTACGAATTAATTTGTCTACCTTTCTGTTATCTATAACAGAACCTGTAATAGTACCTCCATCAGTTGTATGATCGTCAGACATAATTGTAAGCGTTACAAAGTAATGATCAGCTAGTTTTTGCTTTATAATGACATCGAAATGACATGATGACATGGAAGATGGAAAAATAAGTTACTAAGATAACTGCCGCGACCAAAGCTGCGCTGCTTTATCGAAACTTTTTTCCTGCGATCGCTTTGATTGCGGAGCATACGTTGGAAGTGGCGTGCGCGAGCTAGTTCGCGGCGCTATAGTAAATATACTGAGCGCGTTGTGTTCCCAACGCTCGCGTTTTGGGAACACAATGAATGAATTTGTTGTTGCATTTTCTGCCTCTTATTCGGCCGCATGCCATGGGAGGTACAAAAATTACTTACCCAAAAAACTACCCCGAACCACGTTGCACTGTTTTATCGGAACTTTCCGTACTGCGATCGCTTTTATCGCGGCGCACACGGTGGAAGTGGAGTGAGCGAGCGAGCTCGCGGCACTATAGTGAATGTCTCGCAGTCGTGTTTCTCAACTGGCGTTTTTTGCCCAATCTTATTAAAAATTTAACTCCGCAAAGAGGAAGTGGACCGACATGCGACTATACGTGCGGCCTAGGCTTTATTTGAACAGATGGTGGTTTAATGCTCCTATAATATATTCTCTCAAAGGCGTGTTCGCTCGTGCAACGGGCTGTGCTATTTAGGGAGTAGGTGATTACTTGTCTGAATTTCAATTATTTCCCAGCAAACAACGTACCTTCCCATGTGGGCCCAGAAAGGATGGAATGTCCCAGTCCCAGAAAAACATTTATCGAACATTTCCAGGCCGTAGAGGCAGGACACAGAAACACAAGCAAAAGAGCAGTGCGCCCACTAATGTCCTAGGAACGTTTTTTCGAGGGTTTTAAGCAGAAAAAAAAAACCAATCATAGCATTTTGGTCCCAGAAAGGTAACTGGGAGAACGTTTTGGGGACCAATGCTTTTCAACAAAAAAATACAAATTTACTCCCCGCTCCCTTTTCTCTCTCTCTCGTGCCAAAAGCTGCGGGAGAAAAGGTTTTGCTCTTGCACTCGCCGTTTTGAGAGATCAAACAGTTTTGTTCGAACAGCCGAAGGAAGCGCAGTTCACCCCGCATCTCTCACGTGGGCTGTCGGCTCCATATGCTACAGGCAGGCTGGCGACGGCGGTCTGCCTTTTCATCGCACCGCCGGGAGCGGCAGTCACCAACGTGCCCGTCTTCTACAGTGTTTCCAACTTCAGCACGGTGCGGCGGTCCCTGCAGGCATCTCCAACTACCAGCAGTCCTCGTTGCGCCGCTGTCTAGCAGAGGCGCAGTAATGGGCTCCCGTCGCTCGCCCGGCTTCCTCGCTGGACGGAAGCCATCTTGCGCACATGTATACGCGTAGCTCTTAGCCGCTCGCGCGCAAAAGCCCCAGCGCGCGGCATCTCTTGCTCTCATCACTGGGCTGTCGTGAACTTCGTAGCTACGGATTCATGGCAGCTTTCCCGCGCACCTCGGCGTGCCCACATAATTCCTTTTGGAACTGGAGCAGCGGCGCGCGGCGCATCGCAATTCTTTTGCGCAGCTGCACGGCCCTACACCATAATGGCGCTCTTACAGGCGTCGTTCGCGGCAGCGGATTTCAAGGCAATTGGCGACTCCTAGCGCGCACTCTGCATCCCTCAGCGACTGTGGCGTGTTGTTGGTGGCAGCGTGGTCGTCCACTGCGGTCACAGGCGGGAGAGATCTTCGGAGGTCCACCAGACTCTTGCTGCGAGTGCCTATGGATTATTAACCAGCTCTGCCTACATTGCCGTCCTGTCGCAGCGGTATATTTTGTGTTGTGTTCGCGTCGCTGACTTCCAACCCACCCCCACCGGATTATTTGTGCCTTTATCACGCCTCCCACGCCGTTTTGTGCCGCACGCGTGGTCTGCTGTACCATGGGTGCGGCGCGCCACGGCTCCTACCTCAAGACGTCCCCCCTTTCCATCCGGCTCCAAGCAGCCTTATCTCCACACTTGGTCACAAGAAAATAAAACGGGGGTGTAGCGAGGATGTACCGCGTATGTTTGAGCGTTCGCTGTGCCGTGAGAAGGCGCAGGACAGAAGGCTGCGTTGAATTCATGCATAGAGTTGCAGAATTTTATTTCATCCCCAGGTTTCCGTTGGCAATGTCGTCAAGGTATGTTGGTTTATGCTCGTTTTTTTTATTTTCGCCTAGTAGAATTAATTTTTTTCCTGTTTTGATAACACGCTCAAGCTTACTCCGAGGCTCGTGCGAGAGGCAAAGTGAGAGGGAGGTTTCACCCTGCAGAAAATCCGTGACCTGAAACCACGTATCTGTATCGTACGCCCATCTCGTCTTTTCTTTTGGCACCGAGGTTGCTCTTTACATGCGTTTGCTTTTGCGTGTGCATATATGCTTTTGTACCCTTTATAATGCCTGCTTAAGGTGCATCAACTTTCAGCCTGTATTATGTTTTTATTGCTCCATTTTTCCAGGTTTCTCTGAGCTAGAGAAAAATTTGCCCATTATTATATGCTGGTGCCGTAGTGCTCCGTACATTGTGTGTTAAATGGTGCATACATATGCGTCTCCTGTTTGTATTCATTTAAATGCAAAGAGCACATCTAATAAACTGAAATTATATCTGTATTGCGCTGCTATTTCCTACTATATGGGCGGAATCGGGCGACTTTTTGAATTCATATTTCCTTTGTGTGTAAAATTCTAGCACATTTCATGTTCTTGTGGCGGGAGCAGCGCAGCACGAAACAAAGAAGAGAGCGGCGGGAATCGACGCTGACTAACAACCAGATTTTTAATGCGCGCTCGTCGAATATATGCATCTCGCTCGTGCAATAAGGGAAGGACAGAAGCATGACAAACGCATAAGTACACGTGGTAAAATATTAGGGGAACGCACGCAGATAATCAATTTCTATGATATAGAAGAAGTTAGCGCAAAACTTAGACGAAGACAGAGAAGAAACACACAAGACGACAGACGTCTGTCGTCTTGTGTGTTTCTTCTCTGTCTTCGTCTAAGTTTTGCGCTAACTTCTTCTATATCATGCAAAGCCAACTTGCCCGACAACACGCTCTTCTAATCAATTTCGCTGTCACGAAACTCTATCGAAAGTATGCTGACGCATACGTCGCTCTTTTGTGGGATGATGAAGGCTTCTTCAATCTCCCTGGTTCGTTGATCAAAATGTGACGTGATGACCATTGTGTTGATAAGATGCGGAGTGCATTCATGCTCTCTGCAAATTTTTTGCTAATTCACTGCTGATGGCGCCCTTTAGGGATCTTTTGTGCTCTCGAAGCCCTTCATTCAAACAGCGCCCTGTTTGGCCAATGTAGGTGCGTCCGCATGACAGAGTTATTTCATAAACCCCTCTTTTCACGCATTTCACATGTTTTTTTTCGGTGCTTTTTCTTGCATCGATTTTTTCTTGGCTCACTGTTGACTTTGACGCACAGGCTCCTTAATTTGTTGGGTGCTGACATGAACACATTTACACCAGCTCTTGCGCCTACCTTTTTGAGACTGTGGGAAATGCCATTAATGTAAGCAATGAACGCGTTCGGCTTCCTTTATTCTGTTGTGGTTGTGACATATTTTCTGCCTCTAAGTGCTTGCAGAATCCCTTCTGCGACACTGGATAGCAGTCTCGTTGGGTAACCTGCTGCTTTCAGCCGACTGTTCTGGGCGTCAAAACTGCCATGAACTTCATGATGACAGGATCTCGTCAATGCGGTATCCTGGCAAGTGGGAATGGCTGTTCTGCTACCTGGGCCATCCGGCTGTTTGAGGCAGCTGGACGTAAGCAGTCCTCCATGCCCTTCCTTTGGTGGCTCTCAAGACGACCCGGCTCAACCGCCTTGAGACCACTCGGCGGAAGTGGATCCGCCGTCTCTCGGGAGTCCCACGGAGCTCCCAGATTCCGGCCACCCTGGCCGAGGCGGGGTTTTCCCACTGAATCTTCTCTTGCAGAGGGCCTAACCCACACGGACCGGCTCCACCATGTTCCTGACGGCGGAGCCCTCTGTGCACGCTTCTGGGGACGCCCCCACTCCAGGATGGGCATGCTCTCCGCTGCCTACATGGATTCCCTGGGCCCTCCCAACAGCCATCCTGCCCTCCCCCCACCACCTACGCGTCCTCCCCTGCAGGTCTCCCTGGACTTAATTCGGAGGCACGTCCATGCGCAGCACACCACCTGCGGCCCTCAAACAGACTGCTGCTGCCTTCCTAGATGTGAGAAAATGCTTCACCCTCCTCTTCATTGATGGTTCGGTGCTTCCGGCCACAAAACAGGCGGCAGCGGCACT
Organism: Amblyomma americanum; assembly: GCF_052857255.1. Lineage (NCBI taxonomy): Eukaryota > Metazoa > Arthropoda > Arachnida > Ixodida > Ixodidae > Amblyomma > Amblyomma americanum. Next base: position 197,710,435 of record NC_135501.1, on the reverse strand, counting down.
CGTGGCTCCGCAGCTGAACGTGACCAGGACCTGCAGGCTACCCTTCCCGGGCAGTTACACTGCGGCTGAGCTGGCAGGGCTACACTTTGTAGCTGACCTGATTGCGGCCATCCCACCCGGTCCTGTCGCGGTCCTCTGTGACTCCTGGCCAGCCCTCCAGCTGCTATCCAGGCCCCACGACAACGTGGCCTCTACCTCCCTGCTTAGGGCCCGCCTGCAGACATTGGAGGATGCGGGCCACCAGACCACGCTGCATTGGGTGCCAGGCCACTCCGCCATTGACGGCAACGACCTGGCCGACGCTCTGGCCAAGTCCGCCCACGCCGATGGGTCCCCGGTATCCTTTGCAGTGACTCAACATGGTTTTGTCCGCCCTCTCCTTTTGCAGGTGGTACAGGCCCTTCACCCTGACCGGAGGATCGCGGCCTACCAGCCTTTCCGCCGGCTCTCGGACCAGCTTCCCCGGTGGGACCGAGCCCTCGTCTTGCACCTGCGCTTTACGTGGACGCCCTCCAGGTTGTACGCCTGCGGCAGGGCCCCCTATTCTGCCTGCCCCTCCCGCGGGGATACGGGGACATACGGCCACCTCCTGCTGGCGTGCCCGACCCATGAACCCTCCAGGAGACGACTCGAGTCGGGACACCGGGCACTCTGTCTCCCGTCTACCACGGAGAGCGACCTCCTGTTCCCGGCTCGCAACCCCCTCCTGGCGCATCGGGTTCTCCTCTCCTTCCTCGAGGAGATTGGCCTGAGTCTCGTCCTCTAGACCTTCACCCCGCCCAGCACGAGGCGACGGCTCTGAGTGCACCGATGCCCCTCCCCCCCCCCCGCCCTGTGCTTGCACACATTCCCAGTGCACCGAGGCTCCCCTCCCTGGTGCGAGCTGATGTCGCTGCTGTGGTGGGCGACTGCAAGACTACTGACTGTGTACCACGGCCAAGGACTTCATCCAATGCGACGGCGACCATTTCCCCCTCCTCTCCCCCACATCTTCTTCCCCTCCCCTGGTCTCTTCCCCCTCCCCTGGACGTACGTTGGTCAACATACGTCGGGGCCAGTACCCCCTCCCCTGAATAACCCATAGCATCAGAAGATATCTCCCTCTGCTCCTCCCACGAAGTATTCGCGCCTCCCGACTTCACCCTCACGCTTCAGCCCTCGCCGCTGCCGGTTCAACCTGCTGCCTGCCCTTCGGACGAGCTCGAAGAAACCTGCGCCGCTCGGCGCCATCGCGCCCCTACTAGGGCTTCTCCACCGGCCGTCGACCGCTTAGGCGGCCGCGTTCCTGCTTCAAGCAGGCCTCCCAAGCCGTCGTCCTCTTCGGCGGCGCGTAGTCTGCGCCTACAGGGACGACTTCTCCGGGCCGTCGTCGTCAGGTGGAGCGGCCACGGCTCATATGTTCCTGCAAACCTCCAGCAGCCGGAACAGTGGACACCGCCGGCGACGGTTCGCCCACCACCTCAGCGCCTGCTGTGCTGAACCCAGAAGCGATAGCGGCCCTCCTGCTGCCCTTCGCTTACCCTGCATCTTCGCGCCGCTTTACATGGCGGCCTCCAGCGACACCGCAACGCTGCTGCCCAGCTGCAGACTCCAACGGCCCTTCCAGGCTCGCATCCAGCGTTCCTGCAAACGACCACCGGACCTCGTGGCGCCAGCGTTCCCCGCCGCGCTGCTACCCTGCAGCAGTCTCCTGCGGTTCCCTCTTGCTGCCGCGTGGATTATTCGACGTCGCGGCAGCCTGCAGTCCTCGCTGCGCCCCTGCCTAGCCTTGCGGCGGTCGGAGGCCATGCTACTTCCCTCCGGCAAGCCCCCGACGCGCGCGGCGGCTTCTTTTCCTCCTCTCCCTCCTTGGAGCCGATGCTGTTGCTGCAGTGGACCTGCTGTTTAGTTATTGCGGAGAGCCACCCGCCTCCCAGTTCCTTTCCCCTTGGACACCGAGAGTGATCCCTTGAGTTGGGCAACATAACCCCCGTTCAGTATCACCTCCCCAGATGAACCTAAAGTTACCACCACAGCGATTGTTTCATGAAGGACATAAGAGCGCATGACTGTCTTTTCTTGCCTTACTATAGACTATAACCGCATATGCATTTTTGTTCTTATTTCATAGAATTGGATTTGTCATTCTTTCATGCCTTAAATCAAGATAATTTTATGTTCTATCCATCAGGTTGTATGTTCTATTTATGTTCTATCTATTCATTTGTGCCGTATATACAAAATTTTATGTTGTATTTGAGACTAAGAAAATGAAATTTATTTATCAGGGTGTACTGTGAGCTGTACTGTGTATTACATCTTTTTTCTTGCGTAGAGGTATTGCCGCTGTACCGCTGCCAAGTGCATGGGGGCCTGCGGCATATATATATATATATATATATATATATATATATATATTGGAGACGATATTGGACGTTGCAATTGGAATTGGCCAGACTGGACGTCGCGTTAACGCTCGTCTAAGTGAGCACCACAGGTCCCGAGATAATAGGCCATCTTGTAACCTTGCCCGTCACTGGAGAGAAGGTACTTGCACCCCTCTGTTTTCTTACACCGTCATCCTAGGTAAACATAATGACAGCCTAACGCATGAGATATTGGAGGCTTTTCATATCCGCTTGGAATCAGATAGTTGCATTAGTGATCCTTCTGTCACACTAACTGATAAAGAGATGTTCTTATCCGCCAAGATGTGTAGCTTTGCGCTCGTGTCGATTGTCACCGTTGTGGGTATGATTATCTTCTTCTGTGTTGTTTTCTTTTGCTTTTTCTCTTTCGTTTGTGTTTGGTGTACTTAGTATTAAGATGCCTTTGGCGTGAATAAAAATCTAGTTGTGAGTCAGCGCTTGTGGTGTCCCTTCTTCGTTGTGTCCCGTTGTTTTATTGCGCTGTTCAAATATGAATCAGTACCAACTCGCCCAGTTCGCAGCCTTAACTATAACCTAGACCTGTGATGCAGCGGAGGGTGCTAAAAATATCTGGCTCAGGACAGACCGTCATTGAAAACTGAACCTGGCAACTTTAAACGCTAGAACCTTATCCAGTGAGGCTAATCTAGCAGTGCTGTTCGAGGAACTAGCGGGTGTAAAATGTGCTGTCATTGGGCTTATATAGTGAGGTTAGAAGGACAGATTGTGTATACAGTACTAAGTGACGGGCACGTACTGTGATATCGTGGATTAGCGGACGGACGAGAACTACGTGTGGGATTCCCCATCGATCAGAATATATCTGGCAACATAGAGGAGGTCTAGAGTATTAACGAGAGATTGGCAGCAATAGTAATTAGGCTTAATATAAAAGGTACATGCTAAAGGTGGTGCAGGCCTGCGCGCCTCCATCCAGCCATGCATGATAACTAGGTAGCTTAAAGCTTCTATGAAGACGTGGAATCGCAGTGAACAAAAATCGCACTACAGTGTGCTGGTGGGTGACTTCAGTGCGTAGAGTTCACAAAGAGAAATAGTTTACGGATCATGAGTACCAATTCTGCAAACGAGAGAACAGGAGCGAGCGTGGGAAAGCACCAATGGTGAGGGTAAAAATAAATACATTTCATACTATGCGCTCACCCTGGCATCGTGAAGGATGTTGAGGTCCTCAGAAAATCGCGTTGTAGCGACCACAGGATGGTTAGGTCTCGAATTAGCCTAGACGTGAAGAGAGAACGGAAAAAAATTAGTGAAGCGGAACACCATTAACTAGTTAGCGGCAAGAGGGAAAGTGTAGGAATTCGGGATATCGCTGCCGGACAGATATCAAGGCGAAAGCCTTTACAGGCTCATTACTCGCCAGCGGGGATGTTCCCATAAAAGTGTCACACTATAGCTGTCAATCAAATTGATGACATAATCAGTGGTGTAGTATGCCGTAGCGACATATACATAGTGCACTAACTGTGCTTATCTAATTCGTAATTGGTTAATTACTAATAGTACTGGTTGGTGTAGTATGTCGTAACTGGGAACTCAGTATACGAAAATGCACTGCGCAAGGCGCCAGCAGACAATGCACCTGCGCTTAAGCCTACTGCGCATGCGTGTGACGTCACTGAGTGGCGCCACCATCGTTCGAGGGGAGCTCTCCCCAGGCAATCTTGCCACTCGCCTCCTGGACGCCGATCTGGAAGGATTCCACCTAAACGCTCTCCTGTGTCTCCAGCAACCAAGCGTGCGAGCGCTAATGAACGACAGCGACACAAGCAGCAACACCGCGCTAAAGGATTTCGCCTCACCGCACTTTAGGTCAACAAAGTGCCCCCCCCCCCCCTCCCCTTCCTGGATTTTTATTCGTCTTTAACTGAGGACGACAATCAATGAACGATAATCTCACAGTTATCATTACGGAGTGCGCAGTAGAATTAGGGGGTAGGATGGTTCGACAGGATACCGGCAAGCTATCTCAGGAGACGAAAGATCTGATTAAGAAACGCAAAAGCATGAAAGCGTATAACCCTACAGACAAATAGAACTAGCAGAGCTATCAAAGTTAATAAATAAGTGCAAGGTATAGCACTAGCAGACATAATGAAGTTTAATAAGGAGTGAATCGAGCATGCTGTAAAGAACGGAGGTAGCCTAAAAGCAGGGAAGAGGCGACTATAGGCATACGTAAAAACCATATGTATGCGTTAAGAGGGCAATCTCTTTACCAATATTGATTAGATAGGTAAAGTATTGCTGAAGAGTTCATCACAAATCTTTGCTGTAGCCACTTTAGTCAAAACGTTAATGAAAGAGGCAGTAGCGCACAGCAATGGGGCATCCCGCCACTAACGAAAAAGGAAGTAAAGAAAGCCTTAGGAGCAATGCAACGGGAGAAAGTTGCTAACAGCAGATCTGCTGAAGGACGGAGGGGAGATTGAGCTAAAGAAAACTAGCCGCCCTGTGTATACGCCATGCCTTATGACCTCGAGCCTACCAGAAGCTTGGAAGAACGCTAACATTATGCTAATTCATAAGAAAGGAGACGCCAAGAACTTGAAAAATTACAGACCGGTCAGCTTACTGTCCATTGCCTACAAGGTATTTACTAAGGTAATCGTTAATAGAGTCAGGACAACTTTAGACTTCAAACAAATGATCAGCCACGCTTTCGTAAAGGATGCTCGACAATATGGTAGCTGTGCAGTTGCTATATATATCTTCTACTATTGACATAAGGCTGTTCTACACCCTGATTCCTCAATACCTTTATGAATGCCGAGGTTTCTACTGAGTCGAATGCTTTCCCGTAATTCGCTTTGCGACGTTAAACAACCTTAAACCAACCTTTCTCGTAATCAATGAAAGCTAAATATAGGGGCTGGTTATACTATGCGCATTTCTCTATCACCTGATTGATAGTGTGCGTATGATCTATTGTGCAATATCAATCAAGAAGACATGGGCTTGGGTAGGGCATGTGATGCGAAGGCAAGATAACCGCTGCTTCTTAAGGGTAACGGAGTATATTCCAAGAGAAGGCGAACGTAGCAGGAGGCGGCAGACGGTTAGGTGGGCGGATGAGATTAAGAAGTTTGCAGGTATAGGATGGGCGCAGCTGGCAAAGGAGAGGGCTAATTGGAGATACACGGGAGAGACCTTTGCCCTGCAGTGGGCGCAGTCAGGCTGATGATGATGATGACTCGTCAGCAGACCATACTCACACTATAAATCAGGTGATAGAGAAATACGCAGAATATATCCAGCCCCTATATATAGCCTTCATTGATTACGAGAAAGCATTTGGCTCAGGGGAAACATCAGCAGTCATGCATACCGGCATTGAGGAATTAGGTATAGAGGAGCCTTATGTGAAAATAGTGGAAGATAACGACTGCGCAGTGTTAGAACGGAGAACGCCAGAACTCCAATAATTTCCAAGTGACTGGGAGTCAATGAACTGAGGCTCCAAGGAGGCGTCGGCGTGGTCCCGGCGCCATGAATGCGGCAGCGGCAACGAGGGATCCCCCTGTTGTTTTAAGGGGTTGAAATGGACATCCGCTGCCTGAGAAAATTCCTCGGGACCGTTGCCCCCATTAGTTCGCGGCGCAGGACCTACCCGGGAAGCAACGGCATGGTGGTGGTGGTGGTGGTGGCGAAAACTTTTTATTCAATGAAACAAGAGTTCACAGGTCAAAAATAGCCTCTCAGATAAGTGGAGTCCTTAGTCCGGGACCCCATTGGACAAGGCCGCTATAGTCGCGCCCGTTGGAGTAGAGCACTCTGAGACTCCAGCCCTGAGCAGTTGAGCAGGGATGCCTCCCATGCCTCTCGGGAAGTGAAAGGTAAGGATTCTCTTGACAGGCCCAAACCATGTGGATGTTATCGGACACTTCCACACAGTGAGGGCAGCGCCCTGCCATTTTGGGGTCATAATGTTTGGTTGTTGCAGGACAGAACAAAGTGTTGGTCTGCATCCTTGCTAAAATGGTCTATAGACAGTCTATTGACTTCTTGTAGACTCTATTGCCTTCCTGTAGATATTTCTTTTTAGCTATTCGTAGTCTATAGTCTGTCTATAGACAAAAGTCTACTAAAAGTGTATGACCATAAATCTATAGATTGCCTTTAGAGTGTCAATATGATTTGTATTAACTATAGACTGTTCTCTAGGGTTTGTCTATAAAGATTCTATAGACTTTATAAACAGAAGTCTGTGGACAGTCTATAGACTGTCTGAAGAAATTTTTGTAAGGGCAGGCGCCGCAGAGCTCGCTCATCGGCTTACCCAGGCCTTTATCAGGAACCGGGAAAAGCCGATGCCGTTCGCAGTAGTATTCAAGAATTTCCCAGAACCGCATAAGCGGTTGCCTAATCTCAGAGCCGGAGGAGCCTGGATGAGGTGCCCGGTGGGTATGCGCTCAGGCGGCCGCGCCCGCAGCTTCATTACTTCTAAGGCCCTAACGACCCACAGTCCAAACTATGCGTTTGGGTGAAGGGTCCCATTCCCTTACTGCCAGCTTTAGAATATGGTGGGATAAAGGAGAAACCTCGACAGCCAGCCAGTGTTCACTGGTTCGACCCGAATCTGTGATGATTACCTTCGAATTCGGGTCCGAGGCGCCCAGCGCAATGGCTACCTCCTCGGCTTGCGCTGAATTTGGAGCTCGATATGAGAGGTCGTTAACGTGTTGGTCCTGGTGAACTACGGCGTGGTGTCGGCGGAGACGGCGGGCAGCGATCCTGCAAGTGATTCACGGTGGACGCGGCTATGACTCCAGAATGCTTCACGGTGGACGCGGCTATGACTCCGGAATGCTTCACTGTGGACGCGGCTATGACTCCGGAATGCTTCACGGTGGACGCGGCTACGACTCCGGAATGCTTGCTCTTCGATAGACACCTCTTCTTCCCCTGGGTGAAACCCTCTCCGCAAGTGCAGCATCGACCTTTCGCGCCCACGG